>NC_056729.1:1355491731-1355654231 GCF_019279795.1 Protopterus annectens | reverse complement strand
CATAAATAAGGACAACGTTTAAAATATTGCTGTTATAAACTTGGAAAGCTACTAGCATAAAAAATCTTGTGTTGCCATACATTTTCTGAAGGATATGAAGGCTGAAACTCAAATGCCTGTCATTATTTAGGGAATTCAGTCCTCACTGGTTTGCCACAAAAATCTAAAAAAACACAAATTTTATGAGGAACCGACCAGAAATATGAGACAAAAATTTGGACATTCTGCGAAAATCTGGACATTTGAGAAGTATGTGCCTGACACCATGTTTCTATGAATGTTCCCCAAATGAATGGCAAACAAGAAATAGGACAACATCATGGCAGGTGGCTGGAAAGATGTCCAGCAGCTCCACAAGGCAGGTACTAGCTTCTGCTCTTTGAGGAAAGCCAAGACAAAGATCAAGCATATCTGGGTAGCAAAGTGAACAGTGGTGCCACACATTGTTTCCAGCTGCTTCAGCCACAGGATTTAACCAAATTGAAAGAGGTATCCCTTAAGAGTGGCAGAAGGTAGATGCCTATGTACAGCTCTAATGGAAGTGCTCTCAAAATCAGTAATAACATTTTCTGCCTCCATCTCTAGCCTGGCTTCATTATACAACTGTTGTATCACTGTCCATGGAGATCCATATGTTGGCAGGGATTTCTGACTCATTAAGCTGTATACAACATGTAAACAAATAAAATGCACCATTTGATATACAACTACTTATAACAGGAGAACTCCACAAGTACAGAATATAATATATAAGAACTGGCAGATCTTGAGAAGCTTGCCAGATCTACGACCTACATTGGGTGATCAACCAAGGTTTGCATATAGGAATTGTAAGAGTATTAAGAGAAGATTATGTTATAAAGATTTTAATTTAGGTATGGATGATAGGAATTTACGGTCTAAGATAGGAACATTCCCATGTTATAACTGTAGTTGTTGTAAGGATATCCTTACCAATAGCATATTTATACACCCCACTACGAATAAAACATATTTTCTTCAGTGTCATGCTACTTGTACTAGTACACATGTGGTATAGCTTGCTACCTGCACTGCATGCCCTTCTTTTTATGTAGGCAAATGCAGTCACAAATTCAGAGAATGAATTATTGCACATAAGTCTGAGATACGCAGAGCTGTAGTAACAAATGCTTTAAGTAAACATATTTTAAAGACCGATAGTAAGCATGATTTTAAAAAGCAGCTAAACGAGTAAAAACTAGTCCAAAAACACTAAAAGGCCAGACCAGGGAGCAGAATAACCCCACTTCACTTCAGGAATCTTCTAGAATAAAGGCAGATGAGCTGTTGTTAGGAAAATGGGCTTGAGAATTATTAGTAAAAGTCTCATTATGAGCAACAAATTTAGTTCCCCATTCCTGTGAGGGTGGGGGATTAGGATATGCTAAGGAAATACGGCATTTTTTTTAGACCTGATTGATTTTTATATAATTGCATTTTTATTCATATATTTTACATTACATTATTTTATATCTATTTAATATATTTGTATTTCTATATGCACATTTTTCTTGCATAGATTATTCTTTTACATTTTCTGATGTTTTTAATGTTGTATCTTTAAGGGGGTGTATCTTTTCTTAATTGTTGCACATGACATATTTTTATAAATGTCTTTATAAAGTGGACTTTGTAAATTTCATTTATCTGATGAAGTTCTTGTGATCTGGGATGAAAGCGCTTATCATTTTTGGATGTGGATTTAATAAACTGTGTTGTTGCACTCGGACTGCATCTGCCTTTATTCTACAAGATTCCTGAAGTGAAGTGGGGTTATTCTGCTCCCTGGTCAAGCATGATTTTAAGTTTAGGGTAATTTCTATTATTAAAAAAATTGACTTGGGGTGGTGATATAAAAATAGTTTGGATATCAATGAATATGGTTGGATCCTTAGATTGAAATCTGACTGTAAACCAGGACTGAATAATGCTGTTACTTTAAAACCTATCTTAATGAGAAAACAAACTCAATACAATTTTATTTGGTTGTATGCAATTAATGTTTTAATTTGATTTTAGTGGTTGGCTGTCATCACATGATATAATATTTTTTTATATATAAAAAAATGTTAGTCACTATGTGATGTATTAGCATTGAAGTAAAGGTTGTACCGAAAGCTTTGCTTATTCTTCAGTACATTACCTGCAGTTCGAAGATGGAGTTTTTTCTTGTGCCTGTTCTCTAATGGTTGTTTACTACCGCAAGTCCTTATTTTAATCACCTATACTCAGTCAGAAGACATAGCTGTTGGCTGTCAAATTAAGTTCAAATTTCACCTCACCATCACTCCCATCTCTCCCCCAGTAAATACCCTTCAACACTCCAATGCCAATTATCACCAAAGAACAGGTTATGACTGCATTCCCTAAGCCTAAAAACATGGCTTCAATGGAGTCTGACGATATGCCAGGTTGCCTCTTAAACAGCTTAAATCAGCACTTATCAGGCCCACTAGGATGTCTATTTAACCATAGCCTCTGGGCTGGTTTTGTCCTGATAGAATGGAGGACAGCAACAGTCATCCCTCTTCATAAAGTGGGCCATCTACCAACCTTGGAAATTACAGACCCATAGGTTTGACTAGTCTTATATGTAAGGCCATGGAAAGAATAATCATGGACCTGATAAATAATGAAACAGGAAACCTCCAAACACCGTGCCTGACCCAATTCAGCTTTGTCAGGGACAGATCATGCCTATTGAATCTGTTGGATTGCTTTGAGAAAGTCACTAATCCCATAGATGCGGGTATAACAGTACATACCACCTACCTCAACCTGGCCAAGGCACAGTTCCCAACCGATGTATTATAAATAAACTCACAAAACTGGGCATTAATCCCTACATCACCAGATGGATAGCCAATTGGTTCATGGACAGGACACATGTGGTTAAAGCTATTGAATCCAGATCCAGCAGAGGCCAGTTACTAGTGGTGTGCCACAGGGCTCAGTGCTATGACCTCCCCTGTTCATAATATACTTATTTAAATTCAAGGTAAATGTGGAGTGCCTCTGCATGACAAAGTTTGCCAATGACTGCAAGCTGGGGGCAATCACTGAATCCCCAAATGATGTAGACATCCTTCAGGTGGGTCAAGATCAGACAAATGATTGGTGCCAGAACCATAGCCTAAAACTAAATGTGAAAAAAAGGCTCATACCATTTGGCAAGTGAAATATCCCTGCAAATTACAACATTAATAGCACACACCTAAGAGTAGACTCAAAGATGAGAAATCTAAGTACACAGATATATAGTAGCCTCAGCTTTGACTCTCATGTGTCAACACTGGTGAGGAAGACCTTCTACATGGCACAACTTATAAGTAAAGGTATGGCATCCAGATCCAAGAAAGTTATAGTCCCACTGTGTTCAGCATTCATTAGACCAGTAATCAAGTACAATGTGCTATTTGGCATGTACTTGACTAGGCACGCTGGAGTGACCTCATAGGTTCTTCACAAAGGAAATACAGGGTGTAAACAACATGTCCTATGCAGATAGACTAAAAGCTATATCCCTTTACTCTGGCTCCTACCAACTATTAAGGGGTGACCTATGTCTAACCAACATGGAAGTCATAAATCCAGCTTTGATGGAGCTGCTACACATCCACAAGTCAAACAGCATGACTAGGCCAGCTGATCTAGGAATCTAAACTTAGCAGCTCAAACAAAATATGCTGGAGAGACAGCTATGAGTCTCAAAGATTGCCCTTTCTTTGGAACAGGCTTCCTATTTACATTAAGCAGAGCCCTTCCTTGGTCATCTTCAAACACAGTTTGGATCAATGGATGGGGATTCACAAATTCATACCTTGAACAGTGCCCATTTCCCTCATGGACAGGGGTATTATGTAAGATATTCAATGCATAGTCACAAATCCATGCCATCCTCTTACCCCTAGGGGCCATATATTGAGTAAAATTTGATTATATTGCCTAGGTTTTTAAGGCCTTTTAAGCTGTTAGCCTAGTAATCTCCTATGAACCTATAAACAGCTATGTACTTTCCTGAAAACTCTCCAACTAGAACTGAAAGAATAAGGAATAAACCTACTTCTTGGTTATCCACTCAAATCAGGCACCTAATGTATGAAAGAAATAGTGCTCGGAAATCCCCAGAAGTTACAACACTTTAAAAAACGACATAACCGTGCTAAGACATTATCGCAGACAAGAAAATCTACTTCAGTAACCCCTTACTAAATCAGTTCTCCAACACTAAAAATTCTGGTCTTCAATTAATAATGTACTCTACTCTGTAGCATCTGCTAATCCTAATCCTGCCCCAAATAACATGCAGCTGATCAATTTAATACACATTTTATAGAAAGCATTAAACCCCTTACTAAAGATTTTCCTCTCAACAATCTTGACATGCCCCCTTCTTAGACAGCACACACCCCCTATTTCACTCCCAAATCCATCCCAACCTCCTACACCAAATCAATACTTCTTAAACTGAAGCCCTGTTCTCCTTCAGTTGATAATCTCCTAGAGGAACACTTCAAGCTAGCTAGCAGTTCCATGGACTATCCTGTCTCTTCTAGTTAACAGATCTATCAAGGAATCATATGTTCCTTCTGTATGGAAAAAAATCATCATCATCCCCCTTCATAAAGGAAGAACCTCATCTAATGTAACCAGTTTCATACCTCATCATCATCATCAGCCCCTTTTTACCCATTTTTCTACATGGGTTTGGGGTGTTGTGTTGACTGTAGCCATCTCTCTCGATTCAGTGCCACACTCATGCCTGACTGTTGCAGATCTTCTTTCTCACAATCCATCCAACTCTTTTCTGGACTACATGATTTCCTCTTACCCTCTTCCTTTCTGTCCCAAATGTTCTTTATCAGATTGTCTTCTGCTTTTCTGCACACATGCTCCAACCGCTGTAATTTGTCCTATTCAGTCTTTTCTGCAATTGCAGCTACTTTGGCTTTTGTTCTTATGTCCTTATTTCTTAGTCTGCCCTACAGTGTGCATTCTACCACCCTTCTCAGGCACTTAATTTCCATCACCTCTAGCTTTCTCATCTGCTCTGGCTTTACTGCCCAGCCAATGTTTTGTACATCTTACTTTTGAGATTCTTTGGCATTCTTCTGTCATGCACTACACCTGACACTCTATGCCAGTTGTCTGCAGCCCCTCTGATTCTAGGTTTGACCTCCTCATTCAGATTTCCCTTCTTCTCAACCACTCCTCCCAAATACTTGAAGGTATTTACCTGTTCCACTATCTTCCCTTCTATCTCATTTCTCATCTTCTTCTGATTTCCCAATTTGCTGCCATTACCACTGTCTTATCTGTATTTAGTTTCATGTGCCTTCAGTTTTATATTCCATTCCCCTATCCTTTACTGAAGTTCTTGCTCAGAGTCTGCTGTAATGTCACATTGTCTGCATACAGCAACTCTGTTGATATGTCCCCTATGATTTGTTTGCAAATGTAGTCCATCACCAGTATGAACAGCAGAGATGAACCCTGGTGCACACCCACCCCCACTGGGAACTCCTATGTGAGACTGAACACTGTTTGTACTTGAGTTGTTGGGTCCTTCTACATATCCTGCACTAATTCCACCAGTGTTACTGGGACTTTGAACCATCACAATACTGCCTAAACCACCTTTTTTGGGACCTTGTCATATGCTTTCTTCAAGTCTAGGAATGACCAGTTGGACACTTTCCTCATCTCTAGCTACTTCTCAACTATCTGTCTCACAGCAAACATCAGATTAGTTGTTCTGCATCGTGATCTAAATCCAAAATGCTCATCTCCCATCTTACTTTCTGCTACTCTGCATATCCATTTATCAATCACCCAGTCCAGAACTTTCATGCAACATGGCAGGAGTTTGATACCTCTGTATTGCCCACAGTTGTGGACGTCCCCTTTGTTCTTGTACACTGGCATGAGTATATTTATTCTCCAGTCATCTGGGTTACTCCTTTCTATCCACACTGCTGTGCGAACCCTCAGGATCCATTCCTCCCCTATCTCACCCAGCATCTTTATCATATCTGCTGTGACCTCATCTGAGTCTTGCTTTTCCTGACTTCATTTTCCTTAGTGCTAGTCTTACTTCTTCTAGAGTGGTCCGCTCTTCTTATCCCACCCTAGGGCTGTGTCTGGGACAGTACAGCTTCTGTGGGGTTTTCTTCAATCAGAAGGTGCTGGAAGTACTCCTTCCATCTGCCACTGATGCCCTGTGGACTGGTGAGCAGGTTGTTACTGGCATCCCTTATGAAAGTTGTCTTACTATCTTCTTTATCTTTCTGTCTTTGCCTTCCAACCCAATATAGTTTCTTGTACCACCTACTGAATCACTTTCCAGATGCTGATAGAATGCCTTCTATGCCACTCCTTTCTTAGCTTCTTTCTTAACCAACCAGTATTCCTTCCTAGCCAGGTCCTACTTTTCTATCTCCACTTTTTCCTGCTCTCCTTCTTTCTTTTGATGACTTCCTGGACTTCTGCATTCCACCACCAGCGTTCCTCATGTACCTTATTTTCATACCTGGCTCGGCCACATACCTGATCTGTAGTCCTCACACATGCTGTTTTGAGGTGCTTCCTTTCTTCTTCAACTCCATCTATTTCCTCCTCTTATTCTTGGGGTGCTAGAGCCCTGAGTAATTACTTGAACTGTTGTACTTTCTCTCCAGCCAACTTCCAGGTCTTTAGCCTCGTTTCTGTGCCCTTAAAGCCTTCTCTGACCATTGCTTGCAGCTGATTGTAGCAACCAGTAGTTTGTACTGTGGGCTGACTTTGCAGTCACTGATACACCAGTGCCCTTTCCTTACTAGGAGGAAGTCTACTCGAGTTGTATTTTGGCCAATCTTGTATTTGATCTTGTAACTATCTTTCTATGCGAACCATGTGTTGGCTACTATCAAGCCAGACAGAAGTCTAGAATGTTTTTTCCTTCTTTATTCCTGTTGCCAACCTCATGTAGATCCAGGCAGTCCTCATATTCTGTTCTGTCTGTTCCAATATGTGTGTTCATGAAACCTATTATCAGCACTAGTTCCTGTTGTCATGCTTTATCTAGTAGGTCCTGCAACTGGTGTATGAATGCACTCTTTTCCTCACTATCACAATCCTGCTGTGGGGCATAGACTGACATTATAAATAGTGCTCTATCATTACACTGGAGTCTGATTGCCATAAGTCTGTCACTAATTCTAGCCTGTTCTGCTCTTGAGTAGTAGACTCTGGATCTCAAGCCAAGTGTCTTTGCTGCATTGCCCTTCTATCTTTTCTCTGGGATACATAGGATGTCCAGCCTCTTCCATACCATCATGTCATACACTTCAAGCTGTGTCCTGTCAGTGAACCTACATTGAGTGTAACAATTATTAGTTCATGTTTGGCAGGTTGATTGCTTTTATGTCCAGCCCTTAATCAACAGAGCTATCCCAGGTTACGCAGGATGGGCAGCTGGACACCAGCTGACCAGTAGCTTATTGACCCAGGGATGCTGGCTAATAGGGGCGCATACACTCCTACCACCATTAGCATGGATCCCTGGTGTAGGACTGAGTAGGCCAGGTCCTCAACCCACTTATCACCCATAATTCCCATGCCCATTTTGCAACATTAGTCAACATGACCAAATAACCTAGAGCTATATTTTACACTGGCATGTGTCTAGCCCTGCCATGGTGCACAGTCTGTGATCCGTGTTTTCCTCTCTTGAGGATATTGTGCACCACAGTAGATGCCTACAGTAGCTGGTCTGTATAACTCTTCCTCATATAGGGTCCCATGTAGAGTCTGTGCTGTTGCCCACAGCTCCATTCATTGATAAGTTTGAGATGGAAATACTAAGCATGTTTTTTGGAGGTGGGAATAACACCACAGAGACAAAGGAAGAACATGCAAACTCCAAACAGGCATTGGCCAGAGGTCAGGATCAAACCTTGTATCTTGTGCATCAGAGGTGAAGACCTTAACATTATGCCAACTGGTCTCCTATTTCAGAGTTATCTCCATATTGTTTCCTTTGTCAAAAATTCTGGAGAAGTGGATTCACAATCAACTTTTTCAACATATTCTTCAGGAAAAGCTTCTGACACCCCACACAGCATAGTTTTAGACCAGCCCATAGCACCACAGTGGCCTTATAAGTTTCACAGATACTATTAACAAAGTCAAAGACAAAAGCAAACTTGTTTCCTCTGGATTCCTTGATCTCTCAAAAACTCCTCTATCAACTGTCTTCCCTGAGGCTATCACAACCCACGCTACTATGGCTTAAAAACAAATTAACTTTTTCTCCCTTCTTTCCATCCTGTCAGTACTGATGTGGCACAGGGCTCCATTCTTAGCACACTACTGTTTAATATATTCACTAACAATTTACATAAATCTTTTCAGCAAGCTTCCCTCATACAATATGCTGATGATTCAACCCTAATTTGCGTTTGTGACAACCAAATATCTTTAGTGAATTATTCAAGAAGCTCCTAACTTTGTTGAAAGTCGGCTACAGGATAATCACCTGCTACTAAATGCTGAAAAAAACTAAATTACTTCTCCTTTTTCCAGAATCACATTTCCATGAAAAAAAACAACTTTAATGTTTTTTTCTTCATTACATAATACCATGATTGAAGTTAACCCACATATAAAAATACTTTGCATGACAATCAATGACATTTTCAAATTTGATTTACATATCCACAACAGCATCACAAAAACATAAAAAACTAGGCAGTCTTCACAGAGTAAAGAAATTCCTTGCAGACTCTGCCAAGGTAACTCTAACTACCGTTTACCTCTTACACTTTCACTTATATGAAGCCCCTATCATGACCAAAACCAATAAAGCTAAGCAGGCAGGGCAACCAATAAACAATTTCAAGTAAATCCCAATAAATTTCAAGGAGGATGACCACTGTAATTGAATGTTGCTTTAATCATCCTCCTTGAAATTTATTGGGATTTACTTGAAATTGTTTATTGGTTGCCCTGCCTGCTTGGCTTTATTGCTTCTGGTGGTACAGTGTTTCCCTATCAAGACCAACCTACAAGCCTCACTTAGTTCTAAACTTGAACAGGGCTCTAAGAAAGTTGCTATATTCACTTGCAACAAACATTACTGGACCTACCACAGCTTAACACTAAAACACTTAATTGGTTTGAGCTTCCTCATCATCTATCTTATAGTCAGCTCACTTTAACCCATTAAAATCACCCATACCCTATCCGACTGGACATCAGTTAAACCCCTACTCCAATACCATCTTCCAAATCATTCCCTTTGGTGAAATAATAAACAACTGCTTGCCATCTACAAACCACAGTGGGCTGCTGGGGTCAGTCTCTATTCCAATAGAGTAGCTAGAACATGGAATAAAACTGGATATGGTATGAGATTTTATCTATGAAGATCTGCACATGGAGGAACTCCAGCACATCATCATGTTTGACCACTCTATAGTTATGCTTGTTACAGATGCATATTGAGACACTTCTTCCATTAATCCTTGTCTGTTTAGCAACTGGCCTAAAAGTGTAGAAGGCACTGAAACCTTGCACTGCCAGGGTACTGTCTGCCACTTAAACCATGTCTCGGTAACTGCATAGATGTCATTATTCTCGAGTGTGAGGAGTGCTCAGTGGAGTATATGTTTTTGTTTAGACTCCTGGCATTGAGCAGTAACACCTTGTGAGTCAGTTGAGTTGATTTTGCTATGTCTGTAGGTTTGTCAATTTGGTATTGCTTAAAAAGGCACAATGGGGGTGGATACAATTTTAGCCAGTACTCAAAAGCCTAGATGGGAGAGGTGTAAATCATCAATGACAAAGGAACATGGTCTCTTAACCATGTCCTCACAAGTTGACAAATACTGGATCCCCTTAGAATGACACCAGAAAGACAGCCAGTTGTTGAAATCAATAATTTTTTGCTGATATTGTGGTATCATCTTATGCTGCTCAGTGACAGGCTCATACCAGCCTGAGACACACAGTCTGAAAACTCCATAATATCTCTCTTCATATCGTCCAGGGAGGTACATCTCAAGTCATTTACACCTAATATTTGGAATCATAGTGGTACCTGTAGTGCAATGACTTGAGTGCATGCATGATTCGGCAGATTCTGGTTCCAGATAAGCAACTAAGAGTTATTTTCTCCTTGTTCAGACTGGTTAGAGAGGCATCACTATATATTACAATGGAGTCCCCATAACTAGACTTCTGTGAAGTGTGTTTGCTTGCTTTAGGGACTTAGTATTTGGGGCTCCACTGAGAGTGATAGTATTTGTGGTGTTAGGTGTTTTTTTTTCACTGCTCTTGGGCATGTTGAGGCATAAGATTAATAATCTTTGCTGCTTAGCAAGTTTGCTTTTAAGTGTTTCAGCATACATTATCCTGCATATGTGTGTGCTGTGTACTATGTGAGGTGAGTATTGCATTTGTGGATTTGACAACCTGATGTGCACTTGTATGCAAAAGTTTATCCTCCAGTGCAATTGTGTAATGACACCTCTCACATACTGTGTCTGCTTCTTTAAGGATCAATTGGTTGTCAGTAAACATGAGACAATGGCTACATTGTCTCAAGATGTCCATTTCTATTAAGATGGCTACAGAGAAGTTAAGAAATGGCATAGCCATACCGTCCAGTCCTTTGATTTGTGAACTACACGGGGTGGTGTATTGGGGTTAGAAGGCTATTAACGGTGCTTTATCAGAGTAGATTATGTTAAATTGTACAAAATTCTACTAACTTTAATGTTTACACGATACTGAATCCATATAAATTTGTAGGCATTGCCACTTGACTCCCACAAGGTATTTGGGTATTTGTGCTATATTCTTGCTTCACATGGTACAGTGTGTTGAACCATTCTTTGTAGATGTTTGGTACTGTACAGGGCACTGCTAACCCATGCAATTGTGCAAACCTTTTAGAAGCACAGAAACTCCTCCCTAGAAAACTAACTAATAAGCCCCCTGGCCAATAAAATGACTACGCTATAAGTCCTTTAGTGTATTTCCCAACCTGGATAGACCAAGTAAGCACCTCTTGCTGCAAAATGAATAAACCCAGTCCTCCTAATGTAAAAACACAGTAGAAGAGACTCAGAAGTACAATGCCACTGCAAACTACTTAAACAACTATCTGGAAATCCCTTGCTGAAAGCAATTTTAAGATAATCTTACAGCAGTAATGGTAACAGAAAGAACAATTTTTTTACAAAAAAAAAAAAAAAAACTCAGAGAAATGCACACCTAAAAGCAGGAAACTGTACCGACCACTCAAAATAACTTAAATGCAACTTAGAAATCAAAGGTACTTAACTTGCCTGGATATCATAGGCTATAACTATGAATTGCAGGCTAGGATTCCAAGCTTTGCTGAGCTCCTGGAAACTGAGCAGGAGACAAGATGCAGTAAAGGAGTGGGCACTCAGTATCTTTGATATATGGAAAACAACGGATGGGAAGAGTACATAATTAGCTTATATAACAGTTAATAGCAATGAAAGAGGGGAGGGAGGGACTTTGAAAATCAGATTATCATAAGGTGTGGAAGCCAAAGACACAGCCTTATTATACAAAAAAAAAGAAACAGAAATAAGCGTGGGAGGGTTGTGGAAAAACAAGCAGGCTAGCTTGAGAGGCATGCAATCAAATAAAGGCACTATTGGAGCTCATTCGGAAAGTTTAGCGTATCTGTTAGTGGGAGATGGGAAGACCCAGAATGCAACTTTAAGCAGGTAAATGATAAGCAGAATATAAAAGCACTGAAGCACAAACTGGAGCAGAGACAATTCTCTCACTACTGACCTTCTACTGCAGTTTAAGGCAGCAGGCTAAGCAGAAATTTACCAATAACACTATTTATGGAAAAATTGCAATAATAAATGACTAAGGCTCGAAATTTCTCAGGACTACACAGCTCTGCCACAACTGTGAACTAAACTATGTGGACTTTATGCCATGGTGCAAAGGTTAGAAAGTTTAGAGTAACACAGTAAGAATATTTCAGATTAAAATCAGGAATATGTTTATGTTGCATTAAAAACAAAATAATATCAATATTTATTAGCTTACATTTTGACATAAATATTAAAACAAAACTGTTTTTGCTTATAAGTAAATCTTTCTTTATTTCATTCTGTCCTGTAGACTGTTTCCAAATCTTATCTTTGTAGCCCTATCAATTAGATGTGTACTCTCCTCACTGACAATGGAACATGAAAATGGCAGTACTACTGCTTTCTGTTAATACAGAAAGCCAGTGCATAATTTCAATATATAATTCCAATTTAGTTAACTTGAATGACAGAAGCACCATATTAATTATATGACAATCACCATTCTAAATGGCATTAGACACTGGCTTTAATGGAAGGTGAATATTTAACCTGTTTGTGATGATACTGACTGTTCTCAATAGCAGCATGCAGTGCCATAAGCTAAGCACACTCAGAAGTGAAAGACTACAGTGTCGTCTATAAACAAGCATATTGTTTTTGCAACAAATTGTGTATGTTATGCAGTGCAAAGTGAACCAAGGTATGACACAGTACAGTGTGCAGAGTATCAGTAGCTCAACAGATAGCACACACACCTGTAGTGCAGAAGGCTGTGAGTTGTATTCCAATAACATGCGGTTGATACATTTCCAATACTAACACTGCGGTGTAGCATAAGGGTGGTGCTGCACTTCTGAGTATGCAGTCTTTTGGATGAGACATTAAACCGAGGCCCTATCTGCCTGAATTGGTGGTAGCTCAGGTGGATGTAGAAGATTCAATAGCACTTAATCAAAAAGAGTAGGGGGAGTTCCCTTGTGCCCTTCCCTAAAAAGAGGCCATTGGCCTTATAGGAATAACCCAGTCAACAAAGTTAAACAAAAAAAATATTCATGTTATCTCACAGCATCAATAATCATCCGCAGAACGACGAGTCTTATTCAGACAACAGTTACAGCAATTTCAGGAAAATTACATTATTATCTAGTTCCTCCAGTGTTTACACCTATTCTGGAGTCCCCTGCATCTTTCAGTAATTCAGGTGGTTTCTTTTGGTGTTGGCTAACTTCTTCAGTGTGATTAGATTAGTGGTTTGCAGTAACTTTTGCAAGTGCAGCTCATGCAGTTATTTTTAAGTAACACTACACTGTCAAAGGTAGAGAACCTTTTGATACACAACTCAGATTTGCCTTTTGATACACAACTCAGTTTTGCAAGTGTGAGATAACTATGACTGTTTCAAGATCACAGTTGTAACCCTTTGAATAATTTCCTCATGCCATTTATACAGAGAAAAAAATGGCAGAATTATTTATCAGAAACAACCCTACATTCCTAAAATGCAGTGTACCACTGACCTGTTGTTCAGTACTTCAGCTACTAAATTATGGTTACAACTAAGAAAACTTAAGCAGTCTTGCAGATAGATAACTGTTCTTAAAGACTCATATCCAAAAGGATGTCTGTATGTCTCCTAAGCACAACATGAGTTACTACCAGCAGCAACACTAATTATACAAAGAGCCAATTCATTTGTCAGAGATAATTTCAACTTTACAGGTACCTCCAAGGAACCCCATGACTGTTCATCTGTAACATTCCTCCAAGCAGCCGCAGGCAAGCAAAGTACTGGAACACAGATTTTGATATCGGTTACCACAGGCTGTTTGGTGTAAAAGTTCACCAAACAAACAGATAAACATTTGGCTGAGTTCAAGGCAGCTAGGAAATGTAGCTCACTCTACTATTGAGAAATATAGCAATAGCATTATCAGGATAGACAACTAATAGAAAAATGCCTCATGATTTCATGTAACTGTTTCATGGCTCAAACAAGTTTCACAGGCCTTTTCAAGAGCAGTTGACTCTAAACCTCTGGAGTTCCTTGCAAATGATATCAAGAAGTGTCCAGGTCCAAGGACAAATTGTATGGAGCTATGTATGTGTGAAGAGCCATATTATGGCAAACCAGGTCAACTGCCCTATGTCTGTGCCCTATGCCCTATGTCTGGGCTGCTAATAACCCAGTTTAACAGCTAACAGTTTTCCAAAAGCTTTTCCCACAGTGCCTTTGATAAATAAATACTTCACTTTCTGTTTCACACTGAGACATCCCAGACATCAGCATACCATTTCACTGTTTACTTTGTATCAATTCTGTATAATAGTAGAGTAGAGCTTCTTCATAAGCTGTTATATGCCACGGTGGTACAGTGGTAGCGTTGTCGCCTCACAGCAAGAGGTTTTCCTGTTTGATTCTCAGCTGGAGTGCCTTCTGTGTGAAGTCTGCATGTCCTCCCCGCGGTCGAGTGGCATTCGAAAGACATGTGTGAATGGGTGTGCCTTCATTGAAGGTTGGGCAGTGAGCTGGCCCTTTGGCACTGTAAAAATCTACTGCCAATCATTAGCGGACTGGAGTTCCGCTGTGGCGACCCCTAACCGGGAAAAGCCGAAAGAAGAACAAGAGCTTCTTCATAAGCTGTTTTACTGTTCTTGTCTGTGACTTGACTTTGCCTCATAAAAACAGGCTGAATTACTTTTCAAATCTATCAGTTCTACTTTTAACACATATTGTCTGTCCTACTGCCAGAGATGACCAAAGGTAGTTATTTTTATTTTCATTTTATATGTTTAAATTTCCTTTCTAGTTTTGCCTCACGTGGCCTTAGCTGTGTTTCTGGGGGTTGAGTATGTATTTTTGCATATGCAGTCACTGAATTTTTTTAAATATGAATGGAGCTGAGTTACAGTGCTTGGTTATTTTATTTATTTTTTCATTGATTCTTTGTTGTCTGGTTTAGTATGACTAGTCTGACTAGTAGCTTATTTGCAGGAGAGAGCTGAGGTAGTATTTATACTACTAGGATAAATTTGCCCAAGGCATTGGGGAACTTCCCCTACTCTTTGCAGTAGGGGGAAGAGACTGGGTGTTGCACATCCCGACTTCCTGTTTCTTGTCCAGGAGTGGAAACAACTAGTAGAAACAGGGAGAAAACATAGCTGCTGAGAGCCAAGGCAATTTGGAAGTTAAATGTGTTGAAAATGAAGAAAAATGGTAGAATCACCACCAGAAATGTTTTCAGGTGATGTGGGAGCAGAAAAAAGCATTGTCTGCTGATGGTGAGGAGATCAGGAAGGAGATGGAGCTAATTGCAGGGGTGGAGATGGATTCAGAAGAAAATTTCTAGAAAAATGTGTTTAAAACAGCAGAAAAATGTGTTATTAAAACCCTCCAGTCAGGAGGGTTGCAGTATGAGTATTTGGAGGAGCTAATTAACCAGAGTGAGCCAGAAAGTGGAACTATTGTATCCTGGAGTGACATTATGAGAAAAAACACGTAAGATAAAAGTCCAGAACCAGGAAAGAAACCTCCACGAAATTCCAGTTGCAATAACACAGGTTTAATATTTAGCGCTTTCATCAGGATGTAACATATGACTTCCTCAGAATAGCAAAAGCAAAACAAACTGTTACACATATTTAAACACCATTTTTTGAAAAAGCACATGACTAACACAACCAGTAAAAACACTAATACAATAATATATCATGTCAAAGTCTTAAAGTAACAAACATACCTAAAAATAAGAAATACAAATAGAAATAAACATTTAAGAACCAAAATCAAAACAAATCTTGATTCATCATGTTAAAAAACATTGTTTGTGTCCCCAGGAATCCTTTATGTAATAGTAAGTAAAAGCTTTCAAATAACACATGAACACAACTTTTAACAAACTACCTATACTAAAACTGTCATTAAGACCCGGGGATACATAGGCATTTAATCTCACTTGCCAAAATGGTGGTGGTGTGTCTTTCGGCTTTTCCCGGTTAAGGGTCGCCACAGCGGAACTCTGGTCCGCTAATGATTGGCAGTAGATTTTTACGTGCCGAGTTGCCAGCCCTGACGCACAGCCTCCAACGAAGGTACACCCATTCACACATGTCTCCACACAGAAGACGCTCTAGCTGAGAATCGAACAGGACAACGTCTTACTGTGAGGTGACAATACTACCGCAGCACCACTACTGCAGTTCAATCTCACTTGCCAATATAATTCTCTAAATTCAAGCAAATCTGCCCATGGGGTTCAGGCGCCTAGGCAGCGTGACATTTCCCTGTGGCACATTTGACTGGGGGCACATGGCTGAAGTGACATTCAGCTGCAGAGAAATATGGCTGTTTGCAAATTCCCTGTGGGCAAAGAGAAGCACACACTGCCATGCCATGCTGGATAGAACAGCACTCCTAGACAGAAGCGGCTTAAATAGCAAACTAACATTACAGTAAGTAGATGGAAAAGTAAATGCTTGGTGAGCTACATATAAGTATTGGTAATTCCACTAAAATATTTACTTTGTAATCACTGGTTCTTGGAAAGTTTTTGGTGTTGGTTTAGCCCTGCTCCACTCACCCTCGCTGCGCTCATGCTCGCTACATGCCCCACCCTACCCCCAAATCTCACCCGACCCCACTACCACTAAATTTATAATAATAGAACCGCACCACTTCTTTATCGTAGCCAACCAAAGACATTGCCTTACTATCAATCCCCCCCCTACTCCTCCCACCATTTACCAATTATATTGGTAATATACCTCTATGGCAATGACTACCTTCCCATCCACTATATTAACAGTAAAACTCAAGACCCTATCTCTCATCCTACCCCTTATAATGATTCCACACCTCCTTACCATTTATGAAAACCAACAATGCTTAGGCTTTCCCTACCCTAAATACCAAACCAGCACCTCCTTAGCCCCATCCACATCAGAACACTTAATTTACTATCTGGTCTCTAACACAACAAGCCCAACCAACATTTATCTTAATAGGTCAAGACATGTTCACCCCAAATCCAAGCACTATCAAAAGCTATTATATAAACTCATGAAGTTATTAGTTAACTTACAAAAAAATCTAACAAGATATGGAGACATCCACCCTAACCCTAGATCATCCCCTGCCCTAGGCACTACTAACCCACTATCTACACACAGGCCATCTAACTCCCTCCTGACCTGTCATCCAAATATTAGAAGCCTAAACAACTAGGTAAATAACCTACATGGCCTCTTAGCAGTTTACTTCCCTGATATACTGTGTCTAACAGAAACCTGGCTAGAACCATCAACCACATATAATGAGATCTTACCACCTGGGTATAATATACTTAGGGCCGATCATACTACTAGAAAGGGAGGCGGAGTGGTTGTGCTATATAAAAGCGCACTTAGCATTACAGTTGACCCCATACAACCACCCCATGCTTCCAACACTAAAATACTGTCGGCCAAACTACAACTTAATAAACACAAAAGTTTAAACATAATTGGTATTTACATCCCCCCTGGCAACAATACTGACACCCTGGAGGACATTCTTAATTGGATATCTACTACCTACCCTCAAGAAACTATTGTTATGTGGGATTTCAATATTGACTGGAACTCATGTTCATCAGACTCCCCCTCCATCCATATTAACCTCTACGGATTTTCACAGACCATATCTTCCTCTACCAGAATAGGTAAACCTAACCAAAAAGAGAGTATCCTTGACTGGATACATATCAATAGTCATCCCCATATGTATATGTCAGGGACCCTCCCCAATGACCTTAGTGATCACCTCATTACACATATAATTAAATACAAAACAGTCAGCACCCACCTGCCCACCTATAAGTCTGTCAGAAACAAGAAGAACTTCAATCCCACAAAATTCCAATCTGAACTCAAATTATGTAACTGGACAGAGCTAAAGCACCTTCCCCTGGATGAGGTGATAGTATACTTTAATACTAAATTTCTAAACATACTTGATTCACATGCTCCTAAACAGTCAGTCAGAACTAAAACAAAAATCACCCTATGGCTTTCAAAAGATTCCAAATCTAAAGTCATACTCAGAAATAAAGCAAAGCCCCTCTAGACCAAATTAATTTCCAGCAGCTAAGGAATGAGACAAAAAAATCCATCTTACTTGACAATAAAAAATACTACTGCCATTTACAACAGAATAATCAAAACAACCCTCAAAAGTTTTGGGCAGGTATAAACAATCTTCTCCATCTGGGTCAATCCTCCACTCCTACCCCTGCAGCTTCCAGCCATAAAAGTTCTGAAGAAGTGGCAAATACCTTCAATAGTTTCTTCACAGAGACTATCCAGTCCCTAGCCATCCAATTAACTCCTAGTGACTCTACAGTTAATACTGCTATACCCAACTCTCTACTCTCTTTTAGGCTCCAACATGTCTCTATATCCCTCATCCGATCCTTACTGAAAAAACTAAAGCCAACTATTCTTTCAGCCGACCTTCTCCCAGCTGAATACCTGCAAAATGCTGCAGATGCTATAGCATATCCCATCTCTATCTTAATCAACAGAACCATAACAGAAGCCACCATCCCCTCCATTTGGAAAATATCCTATGTCATACCACTCCATAAAGGTGGCACATCTACAGAACTATCTAACTATAGACCGATAGCCATATTGTCACCACTGGCCAAAATAATCGAGAAGTGTGTGCATAAACAACTTCTGAACTATGTCATTCAGAATAAACTGCTGACCAACTCTCAACACAGCTTTAGACCCCATCACAACACCTCCACAGCCCTCCTTTCTTTCACCAATGTAATTAACCAAAATCGGAATAACAACAAAATATCTTCAGCCCTCTTTCTAGATCTGTCCAAAGCTTTTGATATGGTCAACCATCAGCTACTCATCCACACTCTGAAAACCTTATCCTTAGATACTCAAGCTCTCCAATGATTCCATGCCTACCTCAGTGGTAGGCAACAAGTGGTATTATGGCAGAACAAGCTCTCTTGCCTGTTACCTAATACCATAGGAGTTTCCCATGGCTCCATATTAGGACCCCTTCTCTTTTTGATCTTTATTAATGATCTTCACACAGCCATCCCAGATGCTACCTGAATTCAATATGCAGATGACTCTACACTAGTATGTTCTGACACCTCTCCAATAAACCTATTATAAACAACCCAGAATACATTCACCATAGTCAAAAACTGGCTCTCTGATTGTCACCTGATCTTAAAGCCAAAGAAAACCAAACTACTACTTTTCTCTTCCACTTGTAAATCCTCAGCATCATCCTTTACTATCAAATCTAACAATGGCACCATCATCTCCTCAGACTCCTATACAAAACTCCTAGGAGTAATCACCGATAACAATCTTAGATTTGACATGCATGTTAATCAAACCATTAAATCCATAAACAAGAAACTTGGGTCACTGTACAGGATAAAATCCTTCCTAACTCCAATAGCTAGAGCAGCCATTGCCTCCTCTCATCTTCTCTCTACCCTTCTTTATGCCTCTCCCATGCTTACTAACCTTAGCAAATCTGACCTTAGCAAACTCTCCAGCTGCTATAATCACATTGCCAGATTTGCATCTGGCACGCCCTATAGGACACACCACTGCCTTAACTTAAAAGACCTTGGCTGGATACAACTGCCAAGTCTTCTCCAGATTAACCAGCTTATAGAAGCATATAAAATTCTCAAACAACCAGACAACACCCCTGCACTGGAAAATATAATCATCCCATACAGCAATCTAGGCTCACTCCGGTCATCTAATAGACTGCTTGTCCAAACAATCAAATCTAATAATTCAGCTGGTAATTCTCTATTTGCTAATGCTGTTGGTAAAATATGGAACTCCCTCCCTGCCAACCTTACCCTTGTGACCTCCTTAGCCCAATTCAAGAAGAGTCTCAAACTCTATTTCAAATCACACTGGCTATGTCTATGCTCTAGCCCTGATTAGCTCCTTCCTCTAAAATTGTGTACTAATATCCTCTTGTTCACTCTAGCAGAGAAATTAAACCTTTTCAATTATGGATATGATCTAACTATATACTTGCTTGACCGACTCAGTCTACAAATAGATGCCTTTATTATGATGAATACCATTTGTAAATGTTTATCTGAGGTATGGGTCCTGTAACTACAACAGGAGGTATGTATATAAACTAAATTTAATTCTGCATTTGTTGTATCTGAAAACTAGCATGCTTGAACAAGTCTGCAAAAATAATTTTTTCTCATAAATATTTACTATATGTGATATTTTTTTCTGAATGATTCTATGTTGGGGCTTTTCTCCGCGGGCCTCCTATGAAAATGGACATGTATCCAGTTGGACTATCCCGGTCAACAAATGTAAAATAAAATAAAATAAAATAAATGGACATTGACAAGAATTTTGGAAAATATGATTTTGGTTGTGGGTAAAACGGTGGGGGGAGAACACGTAAAAAGAAGTTGATGACATATTAAGTGATGTTATTTATGTAAATAATGGCATATTACTATGTATGCATTGTGCTTACTTGCTTGTATCTGGAAGATGTTTTATATTCTGTTTACTATTTGTATGTTTTGTTCTCTTATACTGTGGAGCTTTTCTTCCCAGGCCTCCACTGAAAATGGGTTCTTTTGGCCCAGAGGACTTTCCCGGTAAACAAATGCCAATAAATAAATAAATAAATATGTGAATATGTAAATATGCAAATAATATGAAATGCATGATTGTTTACAAATAAAAAAAAAACTGCTCTTTTTGATAGATGCTATGGGATCTTGTACATCCACCTGAGCTGCCACCAACTCGGACATTGGTTTAACATCTCATCTGAAGGACAACACACTCAGGAGTGCAGCAGATCCTTTATGCTACACTGTAGTTTCAACAATTGATCTCAGTGATGTGGCAGTAGAACCCAAAACCTTCTGTACTAAAGGCGAGTATGCTCTCTGTCATGCCAGTGACACTGTAGCTATGACGTTGTTAAAGGGCTGAAGATGCAAATAGAGAAGTGAGAAATGCATCATGTTGTTGATGATGATGCATACAGAACCAGGAAAATTAAAATATATACATTCTGAACCTTATAAATGTTGTAGTCCCTTTATCAAACATTACTATACTAGACTGGCCTCTCTGTCTCTCTCTCTCTCTCTCTCTCTCTCTATATATATATATATATATATATATATATATATATATGTGGCTCTACTTTGATTCACCGAAAACTCATTTCACTGAATTTCAATTCACCTTTAAAAAATTGCTGAAAGATCAAATCACTGAAAACTCATTTCACTGAATCACATTTCACTTAATATAAGTACTGTTGGGCAAATAAAATGTATATGCCATTTTCCCCACTGTAGTGCGATCCTGGAGACAGTATATATAGTTAGGGGGTGTGGGGGGAAAGCCCTCCATATTGGGGGTGTGGGGACATAGCCCACCACCTACATTTGGTTTTATAGTGTTAGCTTTCAGTGAAATGAGATTCATAAATATAAAAGCTAAGTAGCTGGGAGGCTATGCCCGCCACACCCCCCAATGAGGGGGGTTGTGCCCCCTACACACCCCCTAACTATATATACTAACTCCAGGATAACACTACAATGGGGAAAAGGGCATATACATTTTATTTGACCAAAAGTACTTACAGTCAGTGAAATGTGATTCAATGAAATGAGTTTTCAATGATTTGAACTTTCAGCCATTTGGTGTGAGTGTTTTGAAATTCAATGAAATGAGTTTTCAGTGAATCAAAGTAGATCTATATATATATATATATATATATATATATATATATATATATATATATATATATATATATGTGTGTGTGTGTGTGTGTGTGTGCATATGTACATCTATATGTGTGTGACACTGTGAGTATGTGTGCATATGACATATACATCTTTCTCTTTACACACATGCATGTATATCTATATTTTTATCTATATATTTATTTTCTCTCTCTCTGTATATATATATATATATATATATATATATATATATATATATATATATATATATATTACTGAGGTAGTAGACTGATCAATACTGACCAGTTTGGCTTGGATGAAGAGATGTTTTTTGTGTTGCATTCTAAATATGAAGTAAGTGCTGATTTCCTTTATGTCAGTGGGGAGAGCTCACCAAAATGTGGGTGCCTGAGAGGGGAATGCATGTGCAGTACTATGGAGTTTGCTTCTAGGTGTAACAAGACCTGGTGTGGTTTGTGAGTTGTGTCTCAGATTGTGTAAGGAATGTTTTTTCATGAAGTTTATCTGGAAGAGGATTTATAAGTTTGGAGTTGGAGTAGATTGTAGAGTTGTGATGTTAACAGTAGGTTTTATATCTATCTAGATATAAATACACAGACACACACACACACACACACACACACACACACACACACACACACACACACACACACACACACACACACACACACGTGCTTCTGTGTGCACACATTGTTATATAATATATGTGTGTATGTATATATTAAGCCATCTCTTTAGTCATCTCTTCTCATAATCCATACAAAATATTTTAAACACTTCCTACACTATTAATAGCATTGTACCATGCAAGAAAGGTCTAGTTTTCTTAATCGGATGTTGAAGTCTTTAAAACTTCAGCAACCCTATGTATGTGTTATTTATTTAAAAATAACATTTTTAGCCCTTTCAGGATCACTAACAATGAAATGTTATGTTTTAATTCTGTCACCTCCTTTTGTTTGAAACAGTCACACCTGAATATTAATTAGTACCTGCAGATCACCAGATATATCCTTTCCTGGATCTGATTGTTTCCTGTCCCATATGGCATTAGTCAGTTTATAGCCTTGGATTAACAAAATGCCCCCATTCCATCATGGAGATTCTGTTTTCTCCATCTTTACAGGCTGTTTCCATTTACTTTTGCTAAGTTCCTCGGTCTGACAGTTTTGATGCTGCCTTTTAAGCTTGCTATTATTCCTTCATCTTATTTGTTTGCTATAAAATGTCTGCACCAATCTCATCCTTTAATGTTTCCTTCCCCTACCTCATATTAGCTGTTTAGTTCCATTTCCACTCCTTTGTCCTGTTTGCCTGCCCTTTTTCTCTGTGTGAACACATTCATCTCTGAAGAATCTATGTTTTCTGTCATTTTCTCATTGCTTACTTTTCACTGGTTTCACATTCACCATTCAGCCTCTTGGCCTTCCTTTCCTCCCGATTCTATTTACTTCATCCTGTGACTTACAGCTATCTTTAATCTGTTGTAATATATCTTCTGCCCTGTGTTTTTCTTTTTTTGTTTCTATTATTCTGTTTTTCATTGTCCCTGTGTTTTTATATGCAGTTGCCTTGGCCAAAGGTTACTTTATTACATGGTTGTTATACAGGGGTGTAGCCAGGATTTTCAGATTTGTACTCGCAGCTCCCAGGCTGTGCCCCCCTCACCCCCCACAGCAAACCACACCCACATCAGTACATTGCTGTCCACCCACTCCCTTAAACTGCTGACAGAGCCATTCCCCTTTCATAAGTGGCTCACTGACAGAACCCACACTGTAAATGTTGCAGACTCCAAATCTGACCTCAAAGCAGTGACAAGTGGAGTGCCACAGGGTTCCGTCCTGGACCTCTCCTGTTTGGTATCTACTTCTCTGAAGTACAGGCTAACACAGAAGGCCTCTGGCTGATGAAGTTCGCAGATGACTGCAAGCTAGGAGCCATAGTCAAGTCCCCAAATGATGTGGACATCCTACAGAAGGGCCTCACTGAGACAGATGCCTGGTGTCAGAGCCATGGCCTCAAGCTCAATTCCAAAAAGTGCATTGTCATCCCCTTTGGTAAAAACTCTGTACCCATGAACTACCACATAGGCAGCAATCTACTTAACACCGAATGCGTGATAAGAGACCTTGGGACTCAGGTGGACAGTAGTCTCTCCTTTGATAGTCACATCACCACAGTAGTCAATAAGTCCTTCTACGTGGCACACCTCATCATAAAAGGGTTCTCATCCAGGAAAAAAGAGGTCATTGTTCCCCTCTACTCGTCACTCACTAGACCCATTATAGAGTACAATGCCCCTTTTGGAATATACCTCACAAGACATCTGCAGCAGCTGGAAAGGCCACAGAAGTACCTCACAAAGAGGATTACTGGTCTCAAACAAATGCCTTACACTGATCGCCTAAAAAAACTCCAGCTTTACTCCGTAGCATATCGCCTACTCTGAGGTGATCTCTGCCTAACATATAAAGCTATGTCAAACCCAGAGCTGTTGGACATGCTACATCTAATGAAATCCCAATCCCTTCAAGCTACATGCTCTAGGGACCTAAACCTTGCCACCACAATAAACAGGACATGCTGGAGGGATAGATTCCTGTCCCAGAGACTTCCTATACTCTGGAACAAGCTACCCATCTATGTCAAGCAAAGTTCTTCATTAGCACTCTTCAGGAAAAATCTTGATGAATGAATGGAAAATAGGAACTACACCCCGGGGATCACATCTGTGCCTATGCTCGACAGTGGCACAGGAAGATAACTTTCTTGGGTGGCGTAAGCTATGGTACCTTGCTGGCTAGGCTTACATAGGTCCTTGGGCCGATAGCCTAGTACCTACCTATGAACCTATGAACACTGCTCTCTGAATGGAACACTGACAACTATAAGCCAGGATAAAGCAGCATGAACTTTCCAAAAAGTGCATCTCAAGGGTCAAAAAACAAAATAACTTCTCATTTAAATTTTTGCAGACTTCATCCCAGTGGAGCTATACCCCAGTGTTTGAGTAGAAAACCTTAGTAATAGATCGAAATAAAGATATATTTTTCTGGTGGAAGAAAAGCTCTTTGAACTGAGGTTTCTAGTTGACATCCCAGGAACACAATCCTGTGTGAAGGTGTGAAGAAAGACTTTTGAATCTTCTTTTGGAATCCCAGCTTGTGGAGGAGATCTCTCAGCTGACAAAGATTCCTGACACCTTGAAAAGATACTGCAAAAATAAGCAAGTTGTCTTAATATGGAAAAATGTGGATACCCTGTAGCCTGCAATGAGCTAGAACTGGAGCTAGACACTTTGGACAATCCACTGCACCAAGAGTGTTCACAAAGGGTATGGCAGAGAACAGATAATGTTATCCAGACACACAAAATCTTATGAACCATCTGACGTCTGGATGAATAAGATGTGATGAAGAACAAGTGGAAACAAAAGAGTCTGATATAGAAGAGGAAAGACCGTCTGGAAAGCATTCCTCCCGCTGCCATCTGTGACCTTGATGAATGATTTTCAAAACCAATTTGCTTGAAACAATCATTTGCCAAACAGGAAAATGGACATTCAGACTTTCTTAAAAAAAGGGGGGGGGCCAGTATGGGAGGGGGACACAAAGTGTCTTGAACCAGACATGCTGAACCGTCCTTGGTTTTAGGAAATGCAAGACTTCTCTTTGGAAACCCTTTGCCATTTCTTTTTAAATGTCTGTTTACCTGAATGTTGTTGAGATAATCAGTTTTTTCCAAAAACAGACGAGGAGGTAAAAAAAAAAATACCTAGGACAATTTGTTACAGGAGGGCTGAAAAATATTAAAGATTCCCTAGATTAGCTTGCCCCTCTCATCACATTTTTTATCATCTCTGTAGCAGAGCAGCCAAATACTAATCTTCCATCTAAGGGAGAATTTAGAATTTAATTTTTACCATTATCAGGGAAGTTCTGAGAATACAGCCATGCAAAACTCCTTAAAACAGTATCAGTGGCCATAGCCCTGGAAGAAGCATCAACAGAGTCATGCACACACTGCAAACAATGAGTTTGTTTGTGAAGTTGTAGAAACTTAAGTTATTTAAAACGTTTTTCCTCACAAGAATAAAACATTCCTCATCCTTTCATAATTTGTTAAAACAAATTTTAACATATATGCCTGACAAGTCAACATTTTAAAAATCAAAGGTGTAAAAGTACACACTTTTTCCCCATACCTATCAACAATTTTCACATCCTTATTAGAAAGAGTAGGATTGGAATTAACTAAGTGCTTAGCAGCAGTAGAATCAACAAAGCTATAGCTGCTGGGCCAGATGTGGGAATAATTTATAAAATTTAAAAGACCAAGGAACTTTATACATTCTATCTGCCTTCTTAGGGGCAGCTGTCTGACTATCAAGAAAAAATACATCCTCTAAAGCAGACAGAATGCAAGGAATGGGGATGGGTTCTGGAAAGTCCTTTTGTAACAACTCATAGTGTTTTATGATGGACTGAGAAATGCCAGTGTTCTTCTACTGTAAATACTAGCACAATCTACAATAGTCTCACAGAAAGTTAAACCCCCACTGGCAGAATCATTGAGCTCTCTTCTGAGTTTGAATCAGAAATCTGCGGGAAAAAATGTAACCATACCTATATCTTCCTACTCAGACTCGGAATCTTGAATCTCTTAAGGAAAAGAGGAATTCCTCTTCCTTTTACCACAGAGCCAAATTGTGACAAAACAACACCTCTTAAATGCTGGATTTGCAAGAGACCATGTGTCAGTTCCTTAAAAGCAGTTCACAATAAAAAAATTCATTGAGTTCTAATAAAATATTTGGGTACAAAAATGCAGACTGTGCCTCTTCTGAGATGCCTGACTGTGAAGAAATCACAAATATAACATTCATGTTATTCTTTTACAGATACTATTTACCCCCAGCAAACCACATCACTAATCATTCAGAAGTGATCTTGTAACTGCTGTTTGTTTTTTGATTGCTACCCATCATCAAAAAATGATTCCCCTATTTATTTCTATTTTATACATCAGTTAACCAGGTTATTCCACTAGTGCACTGTCTAGCCAAGTGAGAGCTGCACAATAGATGGTGAAAATAATCAAACCCTGTACCTTTGGCAGTAGTTGTTTATACTTCTGATATTTCATTGAGAAGATAACACAAAAACATAAAAGTTGCAGTAATATACTTCCATTTACTGCTATAGGGCACCCCCTTGTAAATGGTCATAAAAAATAAATTAAAAAATAAATATAAATGTGTTGTGCTGTGGGAGTATCTGTTCTGCCAGAATAAAATGAAAGAGCAAACAAATCACTGTAATGTATTTCAGCCCGGAACTTTCAGATACTAAGTTCTGACCCACCTCGTCTCACAAGTGACAGCAATGATCACTTTAATGTGATCACTTTCATCCTGCCTTGTGCTTTCTTCCATCAACTGCCACCCTTATTTATCTAGCTTCCATCTTCAAAATATGGAACACTACCTCTGACAATGTGGAGCAAAATACAGAACCGTTAGTAAATTTCAACTAGGTAGGATAGAACATGGCAAATGACTGTTTCATCGTACTCAAGAAAGTCTTTTTGATTAACTGATGAGTCCGTATCACTATCCATGATTACTTATTTAAAAATCATAAGAATGAATGTGTGTTAGATCCTTTCAATGTGGAACAGTATCGAATGTAAATTTTAACACAAATTTAAATTAACCTCTGAAGCAAAGGATAACCATAATTCCTTCTGCATCTTTATTAGAAAACCAATAAACAACACAGTTTGGTGCCTGGAAGTAATTCAAAATGACAATACCCACTATGACCAGCTAAAACAGCAGCAGACAAATTCAGGGCAAACTTTACCCCAGAGAATGTTATACCTTGTCTGTCAATATCTCTTGCACTCAATATCATCATAAAGGAGCATGTGCTGAAGATACATTCTAAGAGCAAAAATACAGTATACTCTCCTGAATCTCAGAAAA
Organism: Protopterus annectens; assembly: GCF_019279795.1. Lineage (NCBI taxonomy): Eukaryota > Metazoa > Chordata > Ceratodontiformes > Protopteridae > Protopterus > Protopterus annectens. The sequence goes on along the minus strand of NC_056729.1, from coordinate 1,355,626,575 downwards.
TCAAATAATTCCACTAACACAACAACACTACATCTACACCTTCAACAACAGACAAAGAAAACTTGATGGAGGGACACATTTATTACCCCATGCCTACCTCATCTCTGGGGCACACTTTCTCTGCAAGTAAGGGAATTGTTATGGCTAGGCTTGTATAGGCCCTAGGGCTGATAGCCTAGTACCAGCCTATGAACCTATGAACCTATAAACAATGTGACACCATAACATCCTTAAAAATGTATCCAAATCTATCCAGGATGATTGGATGGGATCCCATAAATTTCTTCCTGGAATGACCTGAGTTTGTCCTTCCCAAGAAAGAGGTAAAACCTAAGGGTGTTAGGCAAGGTGAATGCAGTCTTGAATTTGCTGTCTTGCAACTCCTTCAAACCTATGAGCTGCTTCAGGTGGTTGCTACAGAGAACCTCCACCGTAGCTATCAACCTGTTTCTACATGAATCAGGCACAAATCCCAAAATAAAGGGCAATTTTTAAATACTTTACTAATATTTCAATAGGCACTGTTTGGTCAGTTCTACAGGGAACCCCTACCTTAGTTCTCAACTTTTTTTGCTCAAGGGTGGAAGAGCTGATATTTTCTGTCTTGCTCAAGAAACTATTTCTTACATATTCTTTTGGCCATTTTGTTTGCTAATTGGCATCTCCCAGCTGTCTGCAAGCCAGTTTTCCTTCACTGACACACTGTTGTCTTCTGTCAGCTCTGTTTTGTTCAACCTTTCTCTTTCCCTAAGCTACTGCCAGAGCTATGCTATCAGGCTTTCCTGACAAGCCATGGTGGATGGAATGCAAAGATAGCCTCCAAGAAATTGATACCTGCTTTGAAGGGCAGCTGCAGGAAGGGTAAAAAGATACTAAGGGAAGATCAGAGCCCAGACCACTGAAACATACACAAATCCTACAACGATATTAGAGAAAAGAAAGGTAGATGGCTAAATACTAGTTATTAAACTCTACCACATCATGTAGATGAATGCAGCTGTGGCCAAGTAGCTAAAAGTAATGACTACTTAGAAAAAAAAACTCTGACAAAGTAAAAAACTAAGCATGCAATCCACCAGCTGTAGCAAGAAAACAAGGTGTTTCAAATTCCATTACTTCCACTTCCTCAAACTGCAGTTCTTTACAAAAATAATTAACTGAAGCAAATGACCTGCTTTCCAAAAGAAATAAAAAACAAAAACAGAACATCACTATATGGGAGTTTACTACCAAAGCCTAAATCTGTGTGTGTGTGTGTGTGTGTGTGTGTGGGTGTGTGTGTGTGTGTGTGTGTGTGTGGTGGGGGGGGGAGGTTGGGGTAACACTTTTTAAGTTTTATGACCATTGTTTTCTTTATTAATTTATTTAAGGATGTAAATTAACTGTTACCGACCACAATCCAAGACCAGAAGTGAAGACTAAAATATCATCTGTGTATTTCCGATTCCCCTTCTATTTTGGTAGTTCCTTATAGATATGCATCACCTCAAAAATAAGTCCAATAAACTTACTTACCTATTTGTTAGATTATTATTGGCTATGGCATGATGGGACCAAAATTACAGATCAAACAATAAACTGTTAACACTTTTCTCAGAAGTCACCAACACAATATGGTGTTACAACTGTCATTAAGAGAACATGTACTGCCTTTTCAGTAACAGGCAAGCACAGACTGTTTCCTTGTTTGCCCTACATACAGGCACACCTCTCAAATGTCCAGACTTTTGCAGAATGTTCAAGATTTTTGCCTTACATCTTTTGGTTTATTCCTAAAAAATGTGGTCTTCTGTCAAATCACTAAAGATTGCAGTCTCCAGATGACACTCATTCAAGTTTCAGACTTCATATTCTTCAGAAGTAAAGCATACTAATATAAAACCTGCTTATTCTTGCAACTTTCTAAGTTTATACATTTGTCCTGATTTTTGGTCATTTGTACCACCATTACTTTTATGCTTTCTCTAGAATTCCTAATCAAAGAAGTGGAGAATCATTGAGTAAACAAGTTAGCAATTGAGGTTCCGGCTTTAGTCGTGGTTCTTTTGCTGTTATGCCTGTGCGGCTAATCGAACATGATGACAGGTGAGAGGAAAGCTCCAGCAAATTAAACTTTAAAGGGGCTACAGAAAAATTTGCGGTATTCTGATATTTTAATAGTAACATCATTTTTTTCCTAGGCAAAATAAAACATTTTAGAGATATGCTTTCAAGAGTCCCTGATTTTACCTTGCATTTGTACCCTCTCCTTTGCCGGATCTTATACTTTTACAGTGAGTCACTGAAGCTTATAAACTATAGCAAGTTTGATACTATTGGTAAATATGGAATTAGTAGGTAAATGACATCCTTTATTACTTTGTGATAAACAGAGTGTTCTACTTTAGTCAGAAAATAGGATGCAGAGGGTAGGGCATTTGGTATGTTTTTATTTTGATTTGTATTTTTAAGCTAGGTAGGGCACATTCAAGTATTAATTTAAAGTTGCACCCACCCCTTGCCATATGGTTCCAGTGCCTATGCCTACCTGCAAAATTGCAGTTGCTGATGTCAGTGACACATCTCCCTCACTCCCATCCTCAGTACCAGCTAATAGATGAAAGAAAAGCCGTATCAAAGGACCATGAGATCGGTTGAATTTTACACCTTTTTTCCTACTTAAGTGACTGTGCTGACTGGGCAATTATCACCCATTAACTAAAAAAATGCTAAGCATGCAAATGCTTGATGAGCTGCAAATTACTATACAGTCTTACTTACAGCATTTGCATGTGCTGTTATCATGTTATTTTATTTATATATTAACTTTTAGTTTTTCTCTGCTGGGTCCTAGTGCCAACCAGATTCTACCCCCACTCCACAAATACTGTACTGAAGTGCGTACAGTGAGTATGCCTCCCGACATCCTTGTTGATATATACCATTTTATTTACATATACTTTTATATGCCCAAGCAGTCCATTTATTTCACATGCTTAATGCATACATGTTGAACCAGTACAAATACAAAGAATCATATATGCAGTACTGCATAGGAAGTCCTGGTCAAAAAAACATATTGCCCTTGCCATACTGCTTTGCCAGGAAAAAAATTGTAATATACAAAGGCAAGCTATTCTTTGTTTTAGCTTCACCACTGTCTCTTTAAGGAATAAGTTCAACTGCAGTGTCTGCTGTTGTTTGGGTTAGAACCGAACTGTAAAATATGCCTAAATAGTCATTGCTTTTGTTTTGCCGCAGGGACAGCATAATTCTTTTCAGATCATCAATCAGAAAACAAAAACCTGAAGTGGCCTGATCACTTATTTTAATTATAGCATGCACATTTGTACCAAGAGTGCCAATAGCTTCGGCTACAAAGTTTATTCTAGCAACAGCGTATTTCAGGGTAATCTTCAGATAACCATTTGTATGTCAGTCAAAAACTAGTTATACCTGGGATTGCTTGCATATGTCATCTGTCCTCACTGTACTGAATCAACATAATCTTCCTCTCTCCAAGTTTCTCCTTTGAAGAACCATCCTCCGCTCTTTTATTATAAAGTCTGTAAACATTTTCCAGTGTTGTTGTCCTCCTGTACTCTCCCACTCATATGTCTCTCTTACTTGCCATCTTTAATGCCATCAGTTGAATAAATACTGCTGTTTTCCACTCCAGTGACAACACTAACAACTCCGTCTGCAGTCGTTTTACAGTGTCACTGTCATACATAACTGTTTTTAAAGTGATGTTTACCACACAGGATCCTATTTTAGGGACCTAGAATCTTACTTCATCACATCTAATTTTGTTACAGAGTTCAACTTCAAGTTGAGTTATGTGCTCAGAAAAAAACAAATCAGAGCAGAGAAGATCATAGAACAGCAGTTGAAGATAGAAAAAAAAAGCAGTTAGGGCCTGCGAACTATGTGCCAAAATCATCAATTAATGACTAAAATAAACTAAACAATGTGGACTTTGAGAGACTTTTTTCAGCCTGTGCAGTGCTGGCGAATCCCGGTGTCACTGTAGTAGTAGTTTCCAAATTTTCAGGCATGATAAATGTGTTGTCTTTCGGCTTTTCCCAGTTAGGGGTCGCCACAGTGGAACTCCGGTCCACTGATGACTGGCAGTAGATTTTCACAAACGCCGAGGTGCCAGCTCGACGTTTAACCTTCAACGAGGGCACGCCCATTTATGCATGTCTTTAGAACGCCCACCCAACCATGGGGAGGACATGCAGACTCCACACAGAAGGCACTCCTCACACTCCAGCCAAGAATCGAAAGGGAGAACCTCTTGCTGTGAGGCAACAACGCTACCACTGCACCACCATGGAAGTCTCCGCAGGCATGATAAATAAAAGACTGAATTCAAAGAACTCAAGATGCATCCTCAGAACCACCAAAGCAGAGAAGTTGTGCTGGATAATAGGGCCCAGGCAGCTCTTATATGTTTTGAGTGGGACCCAGATCATGCTGGCAAGATAATACAGCTCCATAACTTTTAGGTGTTCCAGCCCATAGCCAAACATTGAATGTTGTGCAGAACCAGCCAAATATGTGGGTAACATGATGCAGTAGTCAATGACTGGGCAGTGGAGTTTTGCATTAACTTACTGAATCCTATAACTGCATTTTTGTATACTTCCAGTTCACACCGTAGCTCCTTATAACTTATCAGCTAATAATAATATTTGAAAGTTCTAGAGGTATTAACAAATGACAGTAAAATAGATAGCCTAGGATGTCCTGCAGTAGAGGAATTAATCAGTTAGTCACTTATTCATGTTTTCATATTCATATTACTTCCCCGGTCACCAGACTGAAATAAATAAATATTAATATTGTCATAGCTGAGATCCCTACATGTTATCGAGGAGTCTGGTGTGAACTGTCATGGTGGGAAGTCAGGACAATTCATCGCCAATCTCCAATTGTATTGCATTATACCTGAGATATTGCTAGCTGCTTGTTAGTGGTTATGAATATAAGCAGTATTTCCACATGGCTTGATATTTTAAAAACCACAAAAAGAAAAATCTGTGGTATCCCTCAAAGTCTCAGAAAACCCAGTATGTGACCTATACTGGGTCAAAAACAAACCAAGAAGAAACTTCACAGTGTGGAGGGTGTGATGTTCCTGAATTATGTTATGCATTTAGTTCACTTAATAAAAATCAAACTGTAAAATACGTACTACAAAATAATAAAATAGAAAATAGTAGGTTGAAACAGTTGAATTAAAATGGAATCTCCTTTATTGAAACATGCAAGCAAGTGATCCTAGCTGAGTATAATGAAAAGCATCAAAAACATTCATTATTTATATATAATCAGGCTATTTGGTGCAAGAGACTGGGTACAGAGTGTGGTTCTGTTAAGAGCAATGAAAGCATTAAACTTGTTCCTTTAACCGAGTCCCCATTCCCCCTTAACACCATAGTGTAAACTGAGACTGTGCTACCTTAGAACTGAAACTATAAAGCTGGAGACAAATTAAAATATATAATATAAGAAAAGCTTATTAAGGCTAACCTACTAATCAAAACTTTATTAATTAAGAAACTCACTAATAAAATGACTAATTAACTAATGAAAAGATCTACCAGTAGACATCTGTAAGAATACGTATTAATACTTATAAACTGAAACACTTTTGACAAAGATTGCTTTTGTACAAAATAAATATTTCATCAGGTTTGTGTGTAAAAAACATATCATAATATTAATGAACATGTGTATAAATCTACAAGTGAACACCTGACTAGGCTAAAAACCGTAGGTATAATTGCTAAGGTGGAAATACAGTGAAAATATTTACGTTTGATATTTGTTTATAACAACATTAGCATGTATAATATTAGCATGTAATGTCAGCATTAATCAGTCCCGTATCAGACTTTTAATAGTCGTTTAAACAGTGAAGTGTTTTTTTTTGAGTTCTAGCATGCTTTTTATGGAGCAATAATAATTAAGCCCCAGTTTTCTAAGAGTTCAGTTTCAGCTGCCACAGTAGTTCACATTTTTCTAAAAGATTAGGGATAGGTTTTATGAGAGTTCGAGGATTACCGCAGATTTTTCTTTTTGCAGTTGTACACTGTGAGGTCTTCATGGTATTTTATTTGTTCATTGGTCCCCTTGGATTACAGTGTGTGTGTGTGTGTGTGTGTGTGTGTGTGTGTGTGTGTGTGTGTGTGTGTGTGTGTGTGTGTGTGTGTGTGTGTGTTTTTTCTCCACCATTGGGACTTTAATGTGGAAAATGGCAGACTATCAGACTTACTGGCATCACCTATCTGGGAGGAGAATGATGACAGGATTTATCTAGGGAACAGTAATGGTGAGGAAGTTTATAACCCAGGTACGGACAAGTTTGACTCTTTTAATAAACAAGAAAAATAACTGAAATGCATGAAAGGGCTGTTTTTGGAACAAATTTACTTGCAACAAAGTCTAGATAAGAAGAGACTGCCCAGGGGGCTGCACCTTAAAAAGAAGCCTATGTGGAATAATGTGGATGAAACCCTGATGGCTGAGTGGTTTGATACCTTAACCAATGCTAACTGCAACCTCATAAGACTTCCCTTAAAAATAACAATGCTAAACAGGCAGCAACTAAACCTGTAATCCCAGAGCTGGAGATGGCTATATTAAATGAGAACCACAAAGACCTTGATACGAGGTTTGATTCTCTGAAAGAGAGAGAGAGGGAAAAAAGGTTTGAAAAATCCATTAACGAATCTAAGTTGAAGAAGATGAAAAGCAATCAGGTTGATAAGAATGACTCTGAGAGATTTAATAAAACACAAAACAAGAATAAAGACAGAGGTTATTTTAACAACAACTATAGACATGGTAGCAGGAGATTCAACAGAGGCTAGAAAAGATACCACCAGCAACTTCAGCAGGTTTTTTGAGAGGAAAATCGATGCAAAGAACCGGACAGAGGCATAACAGAGATGGAGCAAGTTCCCCCACCACCACGATTTTCACAGATAGCCTTGGCTACAAACACACCTCGGAGGTCCAGCAAGGGGCAGGGTTACCTAGATTAGAACCAGACCCAGAATCACAGAATGGACCAGTACCATCAGAGAGATATGGTGGAGGAACATCTGAACCAGAACCAACACCAGATCCAGAACCGACAGGACAACCAAAATCAAAGACAGCATGACTATCAAGAGCAGCATCTGGAACACCACAACCCACACCATCAAGAGGGACATCACCATCAGTGCAGACATCAACCACAACACCAACAACAGGATCAATACAGACACCATTACAAGGACCAATGTCAGACTTCCAGAGGAGGATAATACTATCAGAGTCACCAGGAAGACTACCACTACAATCCCCTGAGACTCCAAAGGGCATAAGAGGAGTTTCAGCGATCCCCAACCCCAGCCAGAGCCCCTCTGGAAGACCAGAGAATCAAGAAATGGACAGGAGTGAGAGAAATGAAATACTTGGGGGAGTCCAACTACACCACAGGACCCAGAACCAGATGGAGAAACCACCCACACTATTAACTTACCCTGTTGTGTGGAATCACTCCAAAAAAGAACTTCTTGACATTGAGATTAGTGTGCTTTCAAAGGGATTAACTTTTGCTCCCCACTGCAGGTGTGACACAGCACAAGTACTGGTTGATTTAAAATCCTATGTCAGAAAATGTATTTATTTATTTATTATTTATTTATTTATTTTACACTAGCTGTACCCGGCCATGCGTTGCTGTGGCTCAGTCTGGTTAAATGGAAAAGAAAGAAAAGAGAAAGCGCACATTTCTAATATGTTTAATTTCACAATGCTTGTGGGTATACAATATTTTTTGTTGTTCCATTGTCTGTGCAGATATAGAGATTGTCTGGTTTGCCGACTCTAGAACATGCAACATATAATTGTCCATGTGAGAAGCAATCGGTGTGTAGATCTAAACCGCACAATTCTAAAGATTGGTCCTGAGCTTTGTTGATGGTGTTTGCAAACGCCAATCAAATTGGGAATTGCAATCTCTTAAATTGAAATGGCATATCCGTTGGAATCATAGGAATGCAAGGAATGAGGACATCTTCACCTTTGAAAAGTCCTGTCAAGATTGTTGCTTCTATGACGTTGCTCATTAATTTTTTTACTGCAAGCCGCGTGCCGTTGCAAAGCTTTGGCTGGTTGATATTTCGCAGCATGATAATTGGCACACCGATTTTCATTTGCAGTACTTGCGGTGGCATCCCTGGCAGATCGAGTGAATTCAAAAATTCTGTTGGATAATTAACCGCTTCATCTGCTTCCACAACAGTGTCGATGGACTTGTATGTGACTGCCTCGCTTTGAATGTTAGACTGAATAATATTGTTAAGTTCATAGACGTCTTTGTTCATGGCCGCAAGAATAGCTCATTCAGTCAGCCAATCGTGATTCTTATAATTGGTTTGAATATTGGGAAATACTTTTTCAACCAATTCTTCTTTTGATGTCACTAAATTGCAGAAGTTATGAGGCAGTGAAATTCGTCCTGAGGTCAGATCAACCAGCACCTTTCTGTTCCCAATTTCCAGCAAATGATGTGAGAATATCTCAGCTGATCAATCGTTTTGCAGCTGGACATGCATATTTGTAGTTAATTTTAACATTTTTACGTGTCACTCCAAAGTAGAGTATTTCAGGCAAGCATTTATTTCGTCTTCTGGTGTCGATTGAGGAGAACAAAGCAGATCTGAAGCTGCAGAACACGATCGCCATGCTCGCAACTGTGCATCTTCAAGTCTGGCTGCACATCACTCTGCTGCTTCCTCGGCACATATTTGAGCCATTCTTTGTCTGTTTCACTCATTCACTGATGCCTGTTCTTCCTCAGTTTGATTTGCAATTACTCGTCGCACTGCTTCCGCTCCACGAGTACGACGACCTAAGTTTGATCTTCTGCGAGGCATTATTTGGATGAACTAAAGCAGATTGATTACACTAAAAAAGAAGTAAGAAAGTTATAACAAAAACATATAAAATTGCATATTTGTATACAAATATACAGAATCCATAGTAGGTATATAAAAACACGCGGGTATTCGAATGCAACATTGTGTGAAAATTTCAAAGCAATTGGTGAAGAATTTTCAGAGATTTAAGATTTTGAACAAACGAACATTTACATTTTTATTTATATAGATTTGTTGACCGGGATAGTCCGACTGGATATATGTCCATTTTCAGCGGAGGCCCGGGGAGAAAAGCTCCAAACTTACAAACAGATAAATATAAGCAAGTTACAGTATATGCACAAACATATTGTATTAACGTACAAGTTACAGTCTCACATTTCAAGCCTATGAATAATACAGTTTATATTCAGAAATATATACTAATATGTTACAGTTTCTCTTATCAAACCTATAGGTGCAGCTTATATACAGAGTATCTGCAAAGATGTTACAGTTTCTCTTTTCAAACCTTTTAGTGTAAGAAGTTAGTCACTGTGAATAAAAAATTGCAGGGATATGGAAGTAGATGAGGCTTTAGTCAGGGTTAGAGCAAGGACATAACCAGTGAGCTTTAAAGTACTGGGTTAGATTTTGTCTGAACTGATTAAGGGAGGGGTACAGAGTAAGGTCAGATGGGACCGAATACCAGGTTTTGCCTACTGAATTTTCAAACACAGATTGTCCGGATAGGTTGTTAACTTTTAACAGACTGAACCAAAAGTTTTGTAGTGGAACAAAGTGACCTAGCGTTTTTGTAGGGACAGATAATGTTTTTAAGGGAGGGTGTTTTTTCTGGATGGTTAATAACCTTGAATGCTACAGTAAGATGATTATATTGAATTAGCCTGGGGAGTTCTAGCTGTCCTAAGAGGTTTACGTTCTGACAATTGTTTGTTCTGTAGGGAGTTGCTGTGGCAAACCTGGCAGTTTGATTGTAGCAGCTAGAGAGTTTGTTGAGATCAGTTTTGTTCAAGTTAGTGAGTACTGGCGAGGCATAGAGTAGAGCTGAAAGCAGATGGGTACGGGCAGTGGCAGTCCTAGTTAGAGGGGTGAGAAAAGGTTTCTTTTTGTATAGGGAGCCAAGTTTTTTATTAACAGTTTTAATAGTTTGGTTTATGTACATATCATATTTTAGGTTGTTGTCTATTGTAACACCCAGGAGTTTGGTATACATATCTGGTGAGATTATGGTCCCATTGTTAGATGTTATAGTAAATGAAGGTTGAGAGGATTTGCGAGTAGAGAAGAAGACCAATAGCTTTGTTTTATTAGGGTTTAATATCAGCTGTTGATTAGTGATCCCATTTTCCACTGTATTAAAGGTATTCTGGGTTAAAATAAGGAGATCTATAGGGGTAGAGGCTGAGCAAATCAGGATGGAGACATCAGCATGTTGTATACAGGTTGCATCTGGGATTACAATATGGAGGTCATTGATAAAGAGGGGAAAAGAAGGGGACCTAATATGGAACCTTGAGGGACACCAAGGGTAATGCGGAAAAGGGAGGAGAGTTTGTCCTGCCAAAGGACAGCCTGCTGTCTTCCACTAAGATAAGACTGAACCCATTGTATGGCATGGTTGTTTAGGGATATTTTATTTAGGGTAAGTAAGAGTAGCTGGTGGCTAACCATATTGAAAACCTTGGAAAGATCGAGAAACAGGGCAGAATATAGTTTGTTGTCATTACAGTTGGAATTTATGTCATTAGAAAAGGAGAGGAGGGCTGAGGTGGTACTGTGCTTTGGTCTAAATCCATGCTGGGAGTTGGCCAGAATATTATGTTGAATAAGGTAGTGTAAGACTTGTTTATGGATACACTTTTCCATAATTTTAGCCAGAGTGGAAAGGATAGCTATTGGTCTGTAGTTTGACAGCTCAGTGGTTCTGTTTATCAAAATAGAGACAGGGTATGCTATAACATCAGCAGATTTTTGCAGGTAGTCTGCAGGGAGGAGGTCAGCTGAAAGGGTGGTTGGTTTGAGTTTTTTAATTAGGGGTTTAATGAGTGAAGATGGAACTTTTTGGAAGCTAAAGGGGAGAATGTCACTGGGTTTAGGGGTTTCAGCATTAGGACAAGTGGGTTTATCTTTGTTAGCAAGGGCCTGGATGGTTTCTGTAAAGAAACTGTTGAAGGCATGGCAATGGACTCTGGCGATTTTTGGGTTGGGGCTGAGGGGGTTGGAATTGTGGATTGCCTTGGGTGGAGGAGTTTGTTAATACCTACCCAGAACGTCTGTGGCTTGCTGTGGTGTTTCTGCTGTAGATGGCAAAAACAGTTTTTTTGTCTAATAATATGGATTTTTTTGTTTCATTCCTATATTGTCAAAATTTGAGTTGATCTTGTGGAGCTTTAGAATTCTAGGTTTCCAGAAATTATTTCTTTGGATGATCTTTAGTTTGGTTTCTTTAGTGAGCTGGGGGCAACTTTTGTTTTAATTCTAATAGAGCGTGCAGGTGCATGGCCGTCAAGGATGGCCAGGAATGTGTTATTGAAGTGTGTTACTGCCTCATCTAGTGGTAGTTGTTTTAGAATTGACCAACTGCATAATTAAAGTTCTTCTAATAATTTATAAAGGTTGAAGTTTTTGTTATTTCTTATTGTTTTATAGGTGGGAGATGTGGACATTCAACTTTATGCCTAATAGTATATATTAAGAAATGATCACTTAGATCTTCAGGGAGAGTACCTGATTTGTACATGTGGTGGGGGCTATTAATTAGTATCCAGTCCAGGATACTTTCTTTATTGTTAGGCTTGCTGATCCTAGTAGGGGAGGTTATAGTTTGTGTAAAACCATGTATGTTTACATGGGTGGTTGGGGTCTCTGCAGTGCAGGTGCTCCAATCTATATTGAGGTCCCCTAGAACAATGGTCTCTTGGGGATAGGTATTGGATAGCGAGTAGATGATACCTTCTAGGGTCCCTGAGTTATTACCTGGGGGAATACAGACACATATTATGCTTATACATTTGTTTTATTTATTTCTAGTTTGGAAATCATAATTTCTGCTTTGTTAAATGTAGGTGGTTGAAGGTTGTCTAGAGTAACATTTAGGGTGGGTTTATAGAGAACAGCAACCCCTCCCCCTTTCCTGGTAGTACGATCTAGCCTGAGTATATTACACCCTGGAGGTAGAATTTCAATATCTGGCATAGTTGGTTTTAATCATGTTTTGGTGAGACAAAGTATGTCGGGGGAGTAGGTTGTCTGGAGGGCATGGAGCTTGTGGAACTTATTGTTGATGCTTCTAATGTTTAAGTAGCAGGTCAATAGTGAGTTGGGGTGTCTATTTAGGCTTTATCTTATGTTTGGGCTGTTATGATTAGAGTTAGTATTGTCTTGGGATGGTGGCCCAGGGTTGGGGTGGATATCCCCATCAATAGTAAGGGTGTGGGGAAAACTAGCTATGAGCTTTAGACATTTATTTATCAGTTTTTGGTAGTATCTGAAATCTGAAAGTTCTGTACCATGGCAAATCTGATACCACTGAGAAATAAAATATGGAAGAGATGATAAAAAGACCCAGTAATTACTGCCTTCCCTTACACCAAGCATTAGCAGCCTTTCAGGTCAAATATGAAATGGACATCAGGAAAGTACTGCAAAAACCAGCAGGGAGAAAGTTCTACAACCTTAACAAAGGTGAAAAAAACATTGTTGGAGCTAGGCAGAGATAAGTCTTGACCATTTATGAAGGCTTACAAGGGAGGGGGAATTGTTATTACTGATACCAGCAGCCATAACCAGAGGATGGAAGAAATGCTGAGTGATACTATTATGAGTCAAGTTTAGCAAAGTTTAAAGCATCATACAACAACTGGTACACAGCCTTGACTGCACTTTATGATGATGGTTTGTTAACAGATAATTTGTTTGACTGTCTATGGACACTATCCCCCTACTTGCCTAAATTCTTTGGAATCCCTAAGCCACATAAAAATAAAGAAAACCCTCCTTAAAGACCAATGATTGCAAGTGGGGGTACCCTGACTGAAGCTGCTGCCATCTACCTGGATTTTGTGTTACAACCTCTGGCTGAGAAGAACATTTCACACATAAAAGACTTTAATGATTTTTTAAGGAAAATTAAAATGTTACAAATTATGCTGATAGCATTTTATAACAACAGATGTTGAATCACTATATACTGTACTTCCACATAATTATTGTATTGAAACAGTAATTAATTCCTACAGGAAAAACAACAATGGCACACCATTACAGCATGAAAGAACAGGTAAACTTTTAGATGTGGTGCTTAACTACAATTTTGTATTTTTAATAGACATTACTATAAACAAAAGTATGGTATAGCCATGGGGGCAGCTAAGGCCCCTAGTCTAGCCAACATAGCCCTAGGTAAGTAAGAGGAGGATTATGTTTTTAACAACAGATGATACATATAACATATCACTGTGGACCTGTGCTTTATTGATGACATTTTTATTGCGTGGAAAGGAGACAGTGCTAAGTTAGAAGATTTTATCAACTATCTGAATCAAACCACCAGTTAGCTGCAGTTCATCTCTTCTGACAGCCTCACCTTGGCAGTCTTCTTAGATATGTAGATTACTAAACACTTGGACCAAGGTAAAATGGACACAGATCTTTACAGAAAACCTACCAGAGTAAACCTCCTACTACGTAAGAGTCTCCATCCCACCAGGACAAAATATAACATTGTTAAATCCCAGGGCTACAGATTAGCTAGGATCACCACAAAAATGGAACCGTTCCTTAAGAACCTAAATAATCTTGAAAATTATTTTTTGGTGAGGGGATACGAAAGCAATATGCTAAGAACATTCTGGAACCTATAATTGAACTAAAAAGTACAAACTCACCAGCACTTCACAATCCTTATAGGAGGGTGTAAAGAAATCTATGGACAACAAATCTAAAGACAGTTGTATCTTGACTTTTATTGTTGACTATCACAGCATCATTAAATATTATTAGAAAGAACTGGGCCATAATTACTGAAAGATCTTATTTTATGAACATCCATGGAGAAGCTCCTTCCTTTGTGTATAGAAAAGCCAGAAACATCAGGAGTTGGGTTGAAGGTAGGCCCAGACCATTGGATACATGCACCAATAAGTGTGAAGCCAAATGTGTTTTTTGTCAGCACATACAGGAGGGAAAGATGCTTTTCTGCCCTTATTTAAAGAAACTGATTAAAACCAATACAGGAGGTGACTGTAACTCAATGCAAGTGGTTTAAAAGGCAGGCTGCAATGACTCTGAAGCATTTTATGTGGGCAAAGTGCTCAACAGACTTAAAAGAAGGATTTCTGGCCATTCTAGCCATCCTTCTGAAATTAGAGCTAAGTGCAAGAATAATGCACTGGCTCAGCACCTGCAGCTTCACAAAAGACACACTGGCTTTAAATTTCAAATTATTGAATATGTTGACCTTTTGGAAATGGAAGGAGGCATCCCTAATATTTTAGAAAAATGTGAACTACCATGGCAGATGAAACTGAACTCTTTTTAGAAAACTGGGGCTTATTTATTATTCCTCCATAAAAAGCATACTAGAACTCAAAAAAAAACTGCCCCACTGTTTAAAAGGCTATTAAAAGTCTGATAGGGGATGAATTAATGCTGACATTACACATTAATATTATTTATACTAGTATTATTATAAACAAATATCAAACATTGTAAATACTGGTACTTTTCCATTAACAGGGCGACAGTCTTAACCTGCAGTTGATGTGAGGGTGCTTCTTTTTTTGTCTTGTAACTGTCTTCGACCTCCCAATCGTACTTACGTTATCAGTTGTCATTTGTGATTATGGCATTCTTCTCACCAGGTTGTAATTTGGGCTTTGTTGTCCGATTAATAGTACATTTTCCCCGCAAGTCACTGCTGCTTATTTTGCTGCTGCGCTCTGCGTTTAATTTAATTTTTGTGGGAGTGATTTCCTCCAAAGTCAGTGCTGCTAGACACTTGTAGAAAGATGCCCTCTTATTTACTAAAACCGGTGTACATTACTGACGTTATATTGTCCGGAAATAAGGACATGCTCATCTTTTTGAGCATCTGCTGATTGTTAAGGGGCAGTGTGTTCACATTCTTAGTTATTGCGGGTGATCTGAAGTGAGTGCTGATGGTTTTTGTCCCAACTCACTGCCGCTTTCAGGGACAGTTATAACAAGCTTTCCTCTTACTTCCTAAAAATGGTATAAGTTGTATATGTTATCTTTTGACAAACACTAACGGAGTGCCACTCCCTCTCAGTGTGTGCTAATTTGTAATGGTCACTGTGTTGATTTCTAATGCTGTGAATCATCTCTGTCAGCGTAACGCAGGGGGGACAAACCACTTGTAAGACTAGTGCCCTCTGTGGGAAATGTGCAGTGAAACTGTTGAGAAAAGGCTGGGTAAAATAACAACTGCTGAAACTGTGAAGATATAATCAAACATTTGCCGTACTTCTCAGGGTATGCTTCACGGCAACATTTCTGTTTCACAAACTCTGTTGCCCCATTAACGGAAAAGTACCTAAATATTTTACAATGAAAATGACACTGGTGCTGTTTTCTGATACTCATGAATGCACTTTTACTCATTCAAACTAAGTGATTTCTTAGTTAGATGCCTCACTAAGGTAGCACAGTCTCATTTTACACTATGGTGTTAAGGGGGAAGGGGGACTTGGTTAAAGGAATGAGTTTAATGCTTTTATTGCCGTTAACAGAACTACCCTCTGTAACCAGTCCCTTGCTCCAAATAACCTGATTATATATAAATAATGAATGCTTTTTGTGCTTTTCATTATACTCAACTAGGATCACTTGTTTGTGTGTTTCAATAAAGGTTATTCCATTTTTAACTCAACTGTGGACTACCTACTATTTTCTATTTGATTATTTTGTAGTTTGCATTTTACAGTTCAATTTTTATTAGTTAACTATGTGCATTGCATAATTCAAGGATTGAACTAATGAACTTCACACCCTCCACACTGCAAAGTTTCTTCTTAGTTTGTTTTTTTTTTTATATTACAAACCTTTGCAAGACATCAGGTGAAACTTTAGGTGTCTTTGAAGAAAGCTATCTTTGATATTTGTAAGTTGCACATCTTTAGAGATATTCAGCTTTATTTATATTAATAATTGTACAATTAAGCATGTCTTTTCATATTTCTGTAAAATATGTTAATACAAATGTACTTGTAGAGAAATTTCTTGTTGTCATGTGAAATCTTTTGTCTGGTTAACAGAAATGCTCAAACAATATATGTCTACGTAGTACAGTTTCCAAGATATGACAGTTTGCTTGTGAAAGTTTAACAAAAAATATAATTTGGTGTTTGTATGCATTATAATATATTATACTATTTATGGAAAGACTATGAATGCAGTGACTACTATTGCTGTAAAAAATGTTGCGTGCCTTCGTTGAAGGCTGGGCGTCAGGCTGGCACCTCGGCACCGTAAAAATCGACTGCCAATCATTAGCGGACCGGAGTTCCGCTGTGGTGACCCCTAACCAGGAAAAGCTGAAAGAAAAACAACAACAACAACTGATAACAATGCTGTTTGTATAGTTTTAATTCCTTTTATTGTTCACAAAATATTTATATTTGTTTATTTTATACTTTTTAAGTTTCTTTTTCAGAAAAAAATGCTCTGGAATGCAGGATGTGTGCAGGCTGCTAGAGTTGTGATATTCCAAGGTGTGCAGATGTTAATGAGTTAGCTGCAGGTCAAGGTCAATGTCAGGTAACCCCAAGTGAGGGGAATTACATTACTCCAGGTCTAGAGAGACCAGGACTCCAGATGTAGGTCCTCAACTGTTTAAATGTAGAACCATGGTAAAGATAGTACCCAAGGCAAACTCCCTGATGCATCATATCCCTGGAATGTTTTTACATTCAGTTCTGCTTTGAAATTACAACTGTTTTTACCTTAGATGGCCGTTTTCCATTTTTGTGATGTTGTCTATGATTATGAAGTTTCTGTTGCATGGGAGGTACAGGGGCAAAAACAGTATGCTTGGATTTGGGAAAAATGCCTCAGGTGAGTATTTGTGCAAGAAGTCAGACATCAAGTTCTTGTTGTGGGTCCAAAACAAAAAAAAAGTCTTCCAACTACCCTTGCAAACCCTTTAATATAATATACCAATCTTGTACATAAGTATCCAGCCCTAGAAAGTAGACATATAGTTCAGAAATTGTACAGCACCCTACATTTATCTAGACTTGAGCAGAGCAATGGGAAAAGCCTGCTCCACCTTCCCTCTCATAGAAGCAGCAGATCTATTTTCACCACCTTTAATCCTCCTTTTATCTGTGTCTCATTGGATTTGGGGATGATTATTCTGAATATTATAAGGGAGTAAATCACATTTTCAAAGTAATTTGCACAGTATCTGTTTAGGACTAATTGTTGTCATGCAAAATACTATTCACTTTGGTATGTATTGCACTTCAGAGAGTCTATTCCATCAGAGCACTCCACTCCAATTACACATTTTTCTACCAGCTGTTTTCCAAGCACCCTTTCAGCCACCATTGATATATCACTCCACATCAAAGTCCTTATTCTCTAAATAAACTCTTTGCATAGAGCATCCCAGCAACACAGTTTGGAATGGCTCGACTAGCTTCCTGTATTCTACATGCAGCCACACTTCTTTCAAGCACAAACAGTGGGAACAAGCACTTTATCTCTATGCTGGTGAACTAGAATCAGCTGTGTTCTGTCAACACCGCAAATCACACTGATTCCACAAAGCTATTTTTCTGCAAAATCAAGCCCTCTGTCATTCTAGTGGCTTCATTTTCAGCCTGAACTGCAGAAACACTATTCCACAAGAAGAGTCCACCAGTCCCCATCATGTCAAAGTGGGGCTTTGGATTTGTTGCTATATTGCCAGGGTTTCCTTGCTGTACTGGATTTTCTGTAGTCACCTCAGGGTGTTCAGTTGATATGGACCATAGACCCAGTAGCATATTTACATCAGCAAAATAAAGAAAATAAAGTTAAGTCCAAGGATCTGCCCCAGTAAATTATCCCACTGTAAATCCATTTCCTTTCCAAAACACTACTTAGGAAACATGGACACAAATTCAGTAAAGGGCAGGGAAGTGAATCTTTTGTACTATTGCCTGTGGAGCAGTTTGATAGCACCGATCAGGAAACCATATAGGGCACAGCTAGCTGTCAACACAGATTAACCTGAGACAATGTCAAGAGCTTCTTCTTTTTCTTCTTTTGGCTTTTCCCAGTTAGGGGTCGCCACAGCGGATTACCTGTTCGCTCATGATTGGCAGTGGAGTTTTGCGGTGTCAAGTTGCCAGCCCAGTGCTCAACCTTCCACAGAAGGCACACACATGCACACAGTCATACCTTGGGCCAATTTAGAGTGTCCAATCCACCTACATCATATCTTTGGGATATGGAGGGAAACCGGAGCACCTGGAGGAAACCCACACGACCACAGGGAGGACATGCAGACTCCGCACAGAAGGCACCCCAGCCGAGGATCTAACTGGAGAACTTCTTGCTGTGAAGCGGCAACGCTAACCACTGTACCACTGTGGCTGCCCTGAGACAATGTCAAGAGCTGCAGTAAGTAAATGCTTTGACTAAATTGCTCTAGGCAGAAATTATGCCAAATTCTTTAAATTAATGTCTAAAGACCTATTCACCTTGCCAATATCCTTACTCTTGTACATGATGGCCATGTGAAATACAAAACTTGGACAATGAAGATAATGCATGTATTCTATATTTACCTTTATAATGATATCAACAAATATAGTAATATATTGTCTGACAAGAGGTGTCTGTACACATGTATTTGCAAATCTCTCTATATCAAGGCATCATGGGATATGCAATTTTCCATGAAAAAATTAAACATATTTCAGTGCACTGGCTCTTAAATGCATGCACAAGATTCAACTTGCTATTGGCATGTTTCAACTTTGTTTTCCCTTATTCTTATAACATAAATGGAAGCTCTAGCTATCCTTTGAGACACTCACTTTGCAAAACAGCCTGATTCATAATTGCTTTAGGGATAGGTATCAAATTAAGTTTGAACAAAAAGTGCAGAAATTCTACAGGGGGTGCATGTAGGACATACATCAGAGTTCTGACAAATACAAGTGGGAAGTACAGGCTTAGAGAACCAGAATAGCAAACTACAGTTTCAAAAACAGGGAGATTTATTCAGAAAACGCCTTAATTACAAGGGCCAGATAAAGTCTTAGTTGCGTGAAGAAAACTGTAAAATCATACAGTGAAATGTAAAGAATGCCATTTTAAATACTGACGACCACATGACATTCTTCTTCCCCCATTGCTACAGGGAATGGCTGAGGTGCATATATGCGAAACAGGTACGTTGTGAATTAATGTTGGGTTGATTGCTGTGCTTCAAAAGTACATTGCTATTGTAACAACTTAGAAAAGAAAAAGGAAAGTGGGAACAAGCTGAACCAAACTGCAATTTATTGAATACACAAATTAAACGCTTTCGTCCTGGTGGCTGGACTTCATCAGAATGATTCTGATGAAGTCCAGCGATCAGGATGAAAGTGCTTCATTTGTGTATTCATTAAATTGCAGTTCAGCTCATTCCCATTTTCCTTTTCTTTTCAAAGTTGTTACAAGTTTTCATTTAGGTTGCCTAAATTTCGTTCCATACATTGCTACTGAAAGCTTTGTCCCTAATTTGAAAACGTTGAAAAAAGCCACTCATTTTTTACATTCTTTTTGCATAGAACAAGCAGTACCTGCTTTGTTTTCTAGGTACTGTAACATCATTTAGCAAAATACTTCCATGCGTTTCACAAGAATTACCCTATCTGTTGTTAAGCAGTATGTAAAATCAAAATAGTCAGGTTTAATAGGAGTAATTTGAACTGTCATAAAACTGCTAAACATTCTTTGTTAATTTTGGAAACTTGCAGCATAGAATATTAATAAGTGACTTTAAATGGGTCTGACACAAACATAGATTTGCATGATTTTTTTTTTTTATTTAAAAATTATGCTGTTGCTCATCTCTATCCTGTATTATTCTTGAATTTCAACAGCACCTACCTGTGTCTTTCAGACTGTCAGGAATTATTCTTAGCATGTCAGAAGCTGAATAATTTAGAATTTATTTCCATGATATATTTATGTATGGCAGAATATTACAGTATGTAGCATCCCTTCAGATTTTTTTAATACTAAGCTTCATAACCAGAGATTTGAAGTGAGTTTTAATCTTCACCACTTTTGTGCAGCTGAAGTCAGTAGCTCCTCGAATGAGTTTTTACTCCTTTATTTGACTTCTAATCCCTAATTGTCAGCATGTTTGATGGTAGTTAGATTATGCTACTCTTCTTATTGGGAAATTGCGTACTTTATGTCACCCAGCAGCTGATACTGTCACCATGATGTTTGGGCCACGGAAGACTAAAGCTTATTGGATGCTTTCTGTCACACATTAATTCTAGATATGTCTTGCTGTGTGGACTTTTATGTATTGCCATACATCATTTTTTGATGGGGCTAGGCATGTATAATGTAATTGCCAGTATTGTAAGTACTATTTTGTACTGAAACTAAGCTGCTGTTTGAAATTATGTAGTTTTGAGAAGCTTTTGAGAATTTAGGTCCATGTACATATGTAGTAAATGCAATTCTGTAAAATTAGTTACCACTGTTACTTTCAAATTACAATTCACTGAGGTAGTATATAGAACATATTGCATTCCTAAACTGTATTTAAAGACTGAGATTCATAGACAGGTAACATAGTACACAATGCAAATTAACGTGAGTAACGGCCATGCAACAGGTGTGGATGATTCCAGGACACAGGCTAAGTGGTTTCTTATAGGTTCATAAGTTGGTAGTAGGCTATTGGCCCTAGGGCCTATACAAGCCTAGCCATAACAATTCCCTGGCTATTTCTTCCCACAATATTTACTTCCCTGGACCCCGGTCTAGCAGGGCGACTGATATGATCCCTGGGGTGAATTTCTTATCTCCCATCCAATCGTCAAGGTTTCTTTTGAAGAGGGCCAAAGAGGTGCTCTGCTTGACATGTATGGGCCATCTATTCCAGAGTCTGGGGAGTCTCTGGCTCAGGAACCTATCCCTCCAGCATGTTTTGTTCATTGTGATGACAAGGTTTAGATCCCTAGAGCATGTGGCTTTGAGGGATTGGGATTTCTTTAAGTGTAGCATGTCTAACAGCCCTGGGTTTGACATGGCCTTGTATGTTAAGCAGAGATCGCCTCTGAGTAGACGATATGCGACAGAGTATAGCTGGAGTATTTTTAGACGGTCAGCATAGGGCATCTGCTTTAGGCCTGTGATTCTTTAGTGAGGTATTTCTGCAGCCTTTTCAGTTGTTGCAGATGTCTTGAGAGATACATACCAAATGGGGCGTTGTATTCTATAATGGGTCTAATGAGGGATAAGTACAGTGGGACAATGATCTCCTTTTTTTCTGTATGAAAAGCCCTTAGTGATGAGGTGTGCCACATAGAAGTATTTCCTGACTGTTGTGGCAATGTGAGATTGCTGTTCACCTGTGTCCCTAAGTCTTTTATCGCACGTTCGGTGTTTAGTGTACTGCCACCTATGTGGTAATTCACAGGTACATGTTTTTTTTTCCCAACGGGGATAACTATACATTTCTTGGCAATGAGCTTGAGCCCATGGGTCTGGCACCAAGCATCTGTTTCTGTAAGGCCCTTTTGTAGAATATCCACATCATTTGGGGATTCAATAATGGCTCCCAGTTTGCAGTCATCTGCAAACTTTGTTAGCCAGAGTCCCTCAGTGTTGGCCTGTACTTCAGAGAAGTAGATGCCAAAAAAGAGAAGTCCCAGGACTGAACCCTGAGGTACTCCACTTGTCACTTGTCCAGAGCTGGATTTGGAGTCGGATACTTTTACAGTGTGGGTTCTGTCAGTAAACCAGTTGGCAACCCATCGAGTGACACAGGGATTAATGCCCAGCTTAGTAAGTTTATCTATGATTCCAGAGTGGAGAATGGTGTTGAAGGCCTTGGTGAGGTCCAGATAGGCTGTGTGGACCACCTTAC
The DNA here is from genome assembly GCF_019279795.1 of Protopterus annectens. NCBI lineage: Eukaryota > Metazoa > Chordata > Ceratodontiformes > Protopteridae > Protopterus > Protopterus annectens. The sequence continues at coordinate 1,355,604,540 of NC_056729.1, read as the reverse complement.
CCTTGTTCGCAGCTCTGGAGATTGATTCAAAGAAGTCAATCAGATTCAGGAAACAAGATTGGCCCTTCATGAACCCAAACTGGGTGGTGTCCAGTGTTTGAAGGTTGCCAATGTCTTTGTTTATAAGTTCCATGATAATACCTTCCATGACCTTGCAGATCAGGCTCGTCAGACTGATGGTGCGGTAGTTCCCAGGTTCCAGGTTGGACCCCCCTTGTGGAGTGGGATAACTGTAGCTGTGCATCACTCAGTGGGCATGAAGCCTGAGGTGAGGCTATGATTAAACATGACACTTAGATGAGGTGCCAGTTCATTTTGTAGTTCATGTAGTACACAGCCCGGGATGTCATCTGGTTCCATGGATGCTGTATTCCTAGCTTTGGAGACTGCATTTTTTACCTGTGTGGCCATTATTATGGCTCAAAATAGCATAGTATGCAGTGCATGCTAATGCTTGCATAATGTCATGCAAATGAGAAGCCTCAAGCAAATGAGCTACATTCAGTATACAAAATGATGACAGAATGCATGGTAGGCCAGTTCAGAAAAATATAAAAAGGGTGTGTTCCATGGCTGCACAGACACACTTTGACCACCAGGATTCATGAAGTACATGCCAGCTGCAATGCAGGAGTACCAGCACCAGTAGCACAGCATCATATATATTCATAGTTGTCATCAGCGCCAATGCCTGCATCATTACATGTTGCAGCCATCTGTGTCAGAGACGGAGGTAGCACAGCATCACATGTTCACAGCTGTCTTTGGAGCCAGTGCTCGCATTATTACATGTTGTAGCCATCCGTGACAGTGAAGGAGGAAGCACAGAATCATGTGTTCCCAGCTGTCATCGGAACCAGTGCTCTAATTATTATATGTTGCTGCTATCTTTGTCACTGAATAAGGTAGCCCAACATCATATGTTCACAGCTGCCATCAGAGCCATTGCTCACATTATTACATTTCACAGCCATTTTTGTCAGTGAAGGAGGAAGCACTGTTGTCATCACAGCCAGTGCTCACATTATTACATGTCACAGCCATCTGTGTGCTATTGCAGCCAGTGCTCACATTATTACATGTCACAGCCATCTGTGTCAGTGAATCAGGTAGCATAGCATCATATATTCATAGCTGTTGTAGCCATCCGTGATGGTGAAGGAGGTAGCACAACATCATATGCTCGCAGCTGTCATCAGAACCAGTACTTGCATTATTACATGTCCCTTACATCTGTGTCAGTGAAGGAGGTAGCCTGACATCATATGTTCACAGCTGTCATAAGAGGAATTGCTCACGTTATTGCATGTCAAAGCTGACTGTGTCAGTGAAGGAGGTAGTACAGCATAGTATGTTGACAGCACATATGGGGGGGGCATATAATTACGGGACTGTGCATAAACTGCCTTGTAAGGAATTCATGGTGATAACAGTGTAGTCTGATTTGTAATGGCTTGTGCCCAACCCCCTGTCATGTAGATCTCCACATGGCCACTGACTACATGACTTTTTGTACCAGAACAGAGAACTGTTGCAATATGTCTCATGAAGGCACCTATGAAGGTAAAAATTGTCACTGATGATCTTAACAGCACAGTGTGCTCCCTGTCCCTGTACTCTGTGTCACTGTTTATTTTGTGTACATCATCCCATAAGCCACAGGGCACACCCACCATCTCTACAGTAGTCTGGATAGCAACTGTTTGTGCCTGAATCAGTGAGATCTTGCACATCAGCTGGTTTATGCCAAGTGTCATAACTCTATCAGCAACAGAGATGGAGTCATGGTGATGCTGCATCCTCCTCATGTTTCTCCCTTGTTGTGGGTATTCACAAGTCAGAAGCAGTGTACATATCAGATGCTGTTTGGGCTGAGTACTGAATTGGAACCTACGAGAAACTCCCAGGTACAGGATTCCATTTTGCACTGCTGAGGATATATGCTCAGCTTGTACCTCTACAGAATTAGTTGATGTGGGTGAACACTGCCTGTGTAGTGTTGCAGACAGTGCCACTGTGCTTCTTGCATACTGCCATAATCATTAACCATAGGTGCCCTGCTGGCACCTGGGTTAAGCTGTCCTATTGTGCTGGAGACTCCACCAGTTGAATATTTGAAAGCATAAACACATATGATGTCATTATCATCAGATACAAACACATACACACACACACACACGCACACACACACACACACACACACACACACACACACACACGCACATGCACGCGTACCTAGTAAATCTTTCTGTGGCATGACGACTGGTACTCAATAGCAATAATAATAATACCATGTGTTAAATAGGTAAGCACAATGGCTATGTAGTCCCTTTTCACAAGCAACCCAGGAGCAATATCTAGTTAAGTGACTTGCTCAAGATCACGAGTAAACAAATAAAGGCTCTGGGAATCAAACCATGTACCACAGGAACCACAGCTAACAACTTTAATCCTCAGCACCAGCCACCAAACATATATTTGGACAGACATACCTTGACATGCTTTGACAGACATACCTTATTATGCAGGTTGTTGCAGTTGCAGAATAGAGCTGCCTGAAGGGACAAGGGGGCCTTGCTCAGGCATTCCCTTCTAACATACACTGAACTGTGCTATATTTACTATACTCTACTGTAATGGATGTTTTTAATCTGGTGCTTCCCTTACAAAGACAAGGGTGGTTGAGATAGGGCAGCTGCCTCATTCAAGCTACCACTTAGTTATAGGGGGATGCTCTCATGGTGTAACCTGTGACATCAAGTACTTGGCAGCCTCCATGAGCAGCTTCATTGTTTGTGGATCATCCCCTGTGATGGACTTGTCTTTTGCAATGCCCCATGCCTTGTTCTTTATATGGAGAGTATATCAGTAACCTTTATTGCAGCTGTGGTAAAGACCTATTTCTGGCCTGCTTTCAAATCCTATACTACTCCCTATAAAATATCTGCAACACCTTTGCTCAGAAGGCACATTCAGTGGGTGCAGTGGGCTTCTATTAATACCTCATTCTCTTGGTTAAGTTCATAGACTCATAGATATGTACTACACTAATGACCAATAGGTTATTTTTAAGCTTTGCTATGCATCCCAAATCTCTAACAAGTTCTGGTACCTGTGATGTTTGTAAGCATGGGTTTGGGAGATGAAACATTTACAAGTAGGGGCCAGGAAAATGGACCATTTACAGGCTGCCTGTGTCCATTAGAGATGTAGCTGTCAAACTTGGGATGAATTTCCTGTTAGCCATCCAGTTGTCCAAGTTACACTTGAATTGGGTTACGAATGAACTCTGCTTCACATGGATGGAGAGCCTGTTCCTGAAAAGGGGTAGTCTCTGGGATACATACCTGCCTCTCCAGCAAGCCCCTGTTATATCACAGGCAAGATATAAGTCTTTAGGAAGGGTAATTCTGGTGCTGTTTGCTTTTCAGATATGCAGGAGGTCCATCAAGGTGGGGTCCAACAATGCCTTATATGCCAGGCATAGATCTCCCCTCAACAACCTGATAGAGACAGAATACAAGAATAGGGATTTGAGGCTGTCTGCTTAGGACATGTGGCTTACTCTATGCATTCTTTTAGTGAGGAACCTCTGTGGACGTTCCAACTGTTGGATGTGGCTGGTTAGGTACATACCAAAGGGGGCATTGCACTCAATGATAGGTCTCATGAGTGCTGAATATAATGAAACAATGATCTCCTGGGACCTAGATACCATAGCTTTGTTTAAAAGTTGAATAAAATAGAATGATTTCCTCACTATTGTAGACAAATGACGGTCAAAGGCTTGAGAAAATTAGTGTCAGTGGGGGATTCTGTGACTGCTCCTATTTTCAATCATCTGCATATTTGGTCAGTCAGAGGCCCTTGATGTTGGCCTTGACTTCCAAGAAGTAAATGTCAAAAAGGATCGGTCCTAGAACTAATTCCTGAGGGACTCCACTTGTTACTTCCTGGGTCTTATTTGTGAGGCAGCTGGCTATCCACTGAGTGACATAAGGGTTTATACCTAATCTCTTGAGTTTATCAACAACACCTGAGTGGGGTATTGTGTCAAATGCCTTGACCAGGTGAAGGTGTGCAGTGTGAACAGTTTTGCCCTCATTCATTGCTTTGTTGACCTTCTCAAAGAAGTCCACCAGGGTGAGTAGGCATGACCCGCCCTTGGCAAAACCAAACTGGTGGGGTTCAGTATCTGAAGGTTTCCTATATCATTACTGATCATTTCCATGATAATTATTTCCATGGCTTTGCATATGAGACTAGTGAGAATTATGAGTTTGTAGTTTTTAGGGCTTGTAGATGGCCCAGCTTAGTGCGGAGGGATGACTGCTGCTGTTCTCTAATTGTGAGGCATGAAGCCTGTTTGGAGGATGTGGTTAAATTGCAATTCCAGTGGGCCTGATAGCTCATGTTTCATGCTATCTAGAAGGCATCCTGGGGTATTGTTTGTGCTCATTGATGCAGTGTTCTTGGCGTTAAAGAAGACATGGAGGACCTGTTACCTAGTGATAGTAGGAGGAGTTACATTTGATGGTATTTCTTAAGGGGAGGTTGAAGGTGGGACAGGGGTAAAGTCAGAGCTGAAACTGTCTGCCAGTAGGTTTGCTATGTCTTCTGGCTCAATATAGCTGGCTCCATTTACAATGAGCTCTACACACAATTGTGTATTGCCTTTGAGGTTGCAGACATAGCTAAAGAATGCCTTATTGTTGTCCTTGGCTCAAGAGCCCAAATTTACCTCATATTTGGCTTTGATACTCTTATTTGTCCTGAGTTGTTTGCTTAGTTTGATGAGAATGTTTTTATCCTACTGGGTGCTACACCTCCTAATTTTTACAGTGTTTGTTTTCTTCTGTTATACAGCCTATTGATGTTGCAATTCCACCAGAGTGGCTTGGTTTTCAGGTTAGTTCTGTACTTACTTCTGGTGGTTGTCTATGCAGATATTAACATGCTTGTATAGGGTTGCTGTGAAAAGTTCCACTTAGGCAGCAGTGTTTTAAGGGTTTATGAGTTTATATGTTAGTGAACCTTCCAAGGTGTTGTCTCCCTTGGGCGACCATGCCAGTACTTGTACTCTTGTAGGTGAAACATTTCAGATAGTTGATGTATATGGTCTGTTGTTGGATGTACCTGCCTATAGCCACGGCCTCCTCCCACTGATGCTCCTGATTATCAGCTGCACTTGTTCCTGTGCACAGTCTTGTCTTCATTTACTTATTGTAGCCATGGTCACCGCCTCCCTCCTCCACCTTTTATACACTGTTTATCAGCTCCTGTCTGCACATTGTGTCATCCTTTTGCAAGTCAAGTTGTGGAGGAGAAGCAGATGAGATCATATTACCTTAGGTTGCGCCATCCAGTGTGTCTGTGTCACCAGCAGCCACCAGACATACATCTCAACCTCTTAGCCAACATAATCTGAACAAAGCCAAAAAAATGGGGTAACAAAGGCCTAAAAATAGGTAAAGGTTTTAAATATTGCTCGTGTAAGATTAGAAAGACGATAGAATAAAAGATGTTGTGTTAACATGCATTTTCTGAAAGATATGAAGTGTGACACTCATATGTCTGTCATTATTTAGTGACTTCCATCCTTAGTGATACGTCAGAAAACTGCAAATTTTTTGAGGAACAGACCAAGCATATCGGACCAAAATGTGCACATTCTGTGAAAATCCAGACAGTTGAGAGGTAGGTGACTAGGTCTTCCTCTTAGAAGTAGTATGATTTTTATCCCATTAGAAGTGACCTAGACAGTTCACCGGTACCCTCCATTTTGATTCTCAGGGTGGCAAAGGCTCTTGCCATTAAAATGGACCAATTCTCCCAAAATTAGTTGTAGATGCTTGTGGCTGCCAAAATGAGCAGGCAACTTGGTGCCTGACTCAGCAATGTGGAGTGCCTTCTGGCATGACTTGTAGAGTCATGTGACTGATAGCCTCACCCACTGGACCACTGTAGAACAATCAGCTGATAACATTGGTTACCCAGGTGAGTGCTTCCTGGGTTTTTTGCCCTCTGAGCGAGCCTGGCATTCAGCCATGCCAGAATCCTACTCTATCCACATCTTGGCACATTCTCTTTCTTATGAGACCTTCCCCTTTCCTTGTTTATTTTTTTGTCTAATCTCTGTATGTCTTTGTCCATCCACTGTCCTTCCCATTGTATACTGCCTCTGTGCATTTGAGTATTTCATAGGTTCATAAGAGATTATTAGGCAAACGGCTCAAGAGCTCTTACAAGCCTAGCCAGTTTTACCCAGATTTTACCCAATTTTCTAAGACTAGAGGAATGATAACAAGGACCAGCAAGCAGGGTTTTGACAATTTTTACAGGCTGCCTCTGTCCATAAGGAACATGGTCTCCACCCCAGGAGTGAATATGTAATTTTTGATCCATTGGTTCAGGTTGCGCTTGAAGCTGGTCATGGAAGGGAAATGATAAGCTGTCAGTGTTCAAACCTAGCCAATGACCAGAGGTGAGAGACAAACCCTGTACCTCCCATCTGTGAGTAAAAACCTCAATCATTATGCTAACTGTATTTCAATATTTGTTTTATGTTTGTCAGTCTGCCCTGCTGCCTGCCCTTCTCTCTGTCTGTACAATCCACAGCCAGCCCTCACTGCCTTATCTATCTACCGTTCTTTTGTAAATCTTACAAAAGGGGCTCTTTCCTTACAAATAACCTCATCCCCTACTTTACCCTTGTGTGTTTCCCTCTGCTTGCTGTTCTCCCCTTTTGTACTTTCCTGTCTACTCCATTTGCTTCCTATGATGAACATGGTTGGCAGTTTGCTGTATATACTCACACTGCTATACACAGTGGCAACTATGCTGCCCTTCTTGTAACAGACAAGTGTAGTATGCAGCTATGCAACACTGTTTACTTTTGTGACTATGCTTTGAGTCGGGCATGATAGCCTGATGCAGTTGTGGCATCTATCACAGCGGTCACATACCTTACTGTAGCACTGCTCTTGCTGTGTCAAAACCTATATTTGCCCTGCTATTGATGCATTTTTAATTTCTTATGGAGTACATTGATCAGTGTGCATTTCCTGTTCTGTGCTTTATATATAGCTGATTAGTTGTAAGCTACTTTATGCAGCAATGGCTTCCAAAATTAGCCCTATCCTATGCAGAGAGTGCATGTCTATGACTTCCAGCCAAAGTGCAGTTAGAGTGAATGAGCAGAGGGTGATTGCGTTCTGCTTACCAATTTTGGAATTTTATGCTGAAAAAAATATGAAGACAAAAGTTTAATTGAAAGAAAAAAAAAAAAAAAGAAAAAACTCCAGAGGCAGCACCATGATAAAAGGAGCCATCCCTTTATTACATATAAAAGATGACAAACGGAACAAATGATAAAACCAGGCCAGTAAGCGCTTTCACGTTACACTGAACACTTCACCAGGCTTCTACAGACAAAACAATTCCTCTCAGTTAAATACAAATCATAATGTTGAAAAACCAATGAAAGCAGTCGTTCAGTTAAGCAATTCACCAATTAATGCTGCATAGCCCAAAGCTTCAGTTAGTTCTTGTCATGAAGCTGCTAACATAACCCCTTTCAACAATATATTAATAGAACTATATATCAAAATAACACTATATATCAAAATAATATATATATATATATATATATATATATATATATATATAAAAAACTAATACATATATATAATATAATACTTACACAACTTCTAAATTTTTTTAAAAATCTTGAGCTTACATGTAAAAAACAAATTGGTTTACTTGTATCTACACATAAATAAAATATGTATTAAAAATTCATGGTTGTTAAAATTCATGAAACATACACTTTCCTAACCATATTGTGTGCTATAATAATCTACATGAAAAGTATGATGTCATATAGAAGCCTCTATCGGGTCAATGGTCTATCTTTTAAAAAGGGTTTCAGAGAAACCCTATCATTTAGGCCATAAGTTTTATCTATTTGTAGCCTGAGGATCCAACGGGCTTCCTGCTTCTCTGTATAATTCCTGATATCACCCAATCTAGTTGTCTGGTGTATTAATTCTATGGCTGTGAAGTGAAACCTATGTGTAGTGTCTGTATGTATGATATGTTTGGCTAGAGCATTCCCTTCATCTTCTTTATTGATGGCGTAGACATGATCCCTCAGGCTACAAGCAGATAGAACATATGATTTTTGATATATAGCATTTTTAATATATGTGATGAGGGTGGACAAGATTAGGAATAAGTATATTAGAGGGTCAGCCCATGTTGGAAGGTTTGGAGACAAAGCCAGAGAGGCAAGATTACGTTGGTTTGTACATGTGCTGAGGAGGGATGCTGATAATATTGGGAAAAAGATGCTAAGGATGAAGCTACCATGTAACAGGAAAAGAATAAGGCCTAAGATAAAGTTTATGGATGCGGTGAGAGAGGACATGCAGGTGGCTGGTGTGACAGAGCAAGATGCAGAGGACAGGAAGAAATAGAAACAGATGCTCCACTGTGGCGACCCCTAATGGTAACAGCCGAAAGAAGATGATGATGATGAATATGTTATTGAAAGGGGTTATGTTAGCAGCTTCATGACAAGAACTAACTGAAGCTTTGGGCTATGCAGCTTTAATTGGTGAATTGCTTAATTGAATGACTGCTTTCATTGGTTTTTCAACATTATGATTTGTATTTAACTGAGAGGAATTGTTTTGCCTGTAGAAGTTTGATGAAGCATTCAGTGTAATGTGAAAGCGCTTACTGGCCTGGTTTTATCATATGTTCCATTTGTCTACTTTTATATGTTATAAAGGGTTGGCTCCATTTGTCGTGGTGTTGCCTCTGGAATTTTTTCTTTCATTTTTCGTTTCTGCTTGTTGGAGGCACTTTACCCTGGACTATATCTCTTACACACAAAAGTTTAATTGCTTATGTTCTTAGATTTTGTCATTTCATGGTGCAAGGCTTCTGCGATAATTAATGTTGCTTTGCAGGTAGACAGTATGGTTTTATACTATACAGAAGGAACACTGATCCCTGGCTTTGTTGTAGTCATTTTTAGCTTTCTGTTTGTATTTCTAGTTGGGTACAGTTACATAGTTAGTTCTTTTCCATATTTCTCTTCGAGACTTCCTAGATGTAACACATCCTGTTTTAATCTAGCCTCTCACAGAGTCTGAGAAGTAGATGTCACAGACATTTGAAGTGCCTGTGAAATTCAGTTGTGAATGTGTTAACTTTGGATGTTATGAGTTATTTAAGAAGGATTGCAGAGTAACACATTTCACTGTGAAAAATAAGCATAATAAAAATTTTAGAATACTGTATTTCTGTATGGAGAATGTGTAACTAAGCTAAAAATAGTATGCATATTTCACTAGAGTGAGAAAAAGATGCTTTCATATTGATTATTCCAAGAAAAAGAGGGAGGGTAAGGTACAGTTTGGAGGATATTAAAAAATTATACTAATTAAGAGCTGCAAAAAAATCTTCGTTTAGTAAGTCTGCCCTTCCTATTTTATAACTGTACCAAACCAGAAAGTGTGCTTATGGCAAGAGTTTCTGTATATTTTATAGTAAACTTTTGAAATATCATATATGACATTGAATCTTATTTTAAAGCAAAGGTATAAAGTATTGTTAGTCACTTGTAGGTAACACTTATGCATATTATTTCTCAGGGCTTACGTGACTGGAACACGGATTTACAAACTCATCAGTATATCAGTATGAGAGTGTTAAAAAATATTGTTCTTACATTCCTGGAAAAGCTATTGATACCGCCTCAATAAAGTAATCTCATTGGATTTGTGTGGAAGACAGCACAGACTCTGCACTCCCTTTAATGCTGCCTCTTCAAACCTGGACTCAATTTTGGAAATATGTTTTACTCCAGCACTTTTTTTCTTTTAATGTGCAGAAGTGGACATAAATGTTGATACTAATATTTATTTTCTGGCTTGTTTTACATACAAAAAACATGTATTGAATCATTTCTTCATTGTAATTCTGTCAAGAAGGAATGCATTGCAATTTAAGCTTAACTGAGTGAAATTCGTTTTAGGTTTTCATTTATGGGTGAGTTACTGCACCTTTATTTGTGGGCTGTACATTTGTTTAGCTGAATAAAGGTGTCCTGATGGTTGAATGCAATGCAATTAAGTGAATTTTTTTCAAGTTCATCATACATTGGAAAGTGCCAAAGGAGTAGTCCTTGAACTCTAAGGACCTCTTACCAAATTGGCCAGTTGCTTAAAATCCCTATATTTTTGTTGTCTGCATTTACTAAATGGAAGAAAATCTGTTTTACTTTATACCTCTTTGCTAATTGTTGAGCATCAGCCATAAAATGATTGCTGTCTGTAATAAATGACCTAAGGGTGGGAAGCCCGTTATGCTCGGCTTCATTTCCGTACCTCCATTTCCCACACTCCACCTTAGTCTACCATTATACCTCCACATATACTTAACATTTGTGACACCCATGCCCTGTATGCTCCCAAACAACTTTACAACTATCAAAGAAAGACCGCTCTTTCTATTTCCTCCTTTCCTACTCCCATATAACATTTAGCATCATTTCCAAGTGCTATTCTCTCTCTCATACTGTTTTGCACTGTATCTTCTATTACTCAGACCCCTCCCTAGCTTCTAATTCATTCTGAGCCAAAATCTGTCTTCCTTTCAGTCCTGCAATCTTCTCTCATATACTGCAAGCAGGTTAATATTTATCCCTTATCTCTTTCTCTGTAATATCTGTCACCTGTCTTCTTATCTCTGTATACTGCTTACAACCTTTTACCCTCAGTCTCTCTCTCTATATATAACCATACACAATTAAATCAGCACCTTTTTCTTACTACCCTTCCTCACCATGCCTATTTTACACTGAAAACAGACTCCTCATCATAAAATTCTTCCTCATTCATATTGGTATTTCCCACTACCTACATATCAATCCTATCATCTTACTCTGCTTTACTCCTCCCAGTAACCTCTACTACCGATAACTGCATTTCTTCCACACTTTTCCCACCACACACTATCACCAGTCCATACATCCTTCCAAATGTGCCACTATTTCATCTTTTATCACTAGCATTTATCACTATACTCACACTCTCAAGCAACTTTCGCAAGTCTCTCTCCCACTGTTACTTACCTACACCTACCACATAATACTTAAACTAGGACACCACAACACATTTCTCTAATATCTCCTCCAGCCTACTCGACATGAATTACATTAGCCTTGAAATACAACCAAGCAGCACCTGTTCCACCATTATCCAAAACAGTCTATAAACTCAAGTCCAAATATAAGTGGCTCTTCCACAGTCACACTGCCAACTGGACTATTGTCCATTATAATGGGAAGGCATATACATCCCAGTCCTGGACCCAGTCATCTAATCCCAGAACCCACCAAACCAGCTCCCACACATCCTGAAACAGCAACAGGCTACCTCTCTAACCACCTAGGACTTATGATACTTCACAGTGACTCAAGTCCCTATAACAAAATCACAGAAGGTCATACCTGTATAGCCCACTACTCCTCTGAACTCTTCATAAGCACAGAAACCTGGTTACAGTCAATCACCAAAGATACAGAAATACTCCCACTGGGTTATAATATACACAGACTAGATATAACCAGCAAAAAAAAAAAAAAAACAGGTGGAGATGTTATTTTCTACAGAAATGTTTTGGATCACTTACCATGATACTATACCCACTTTCAACAATGCTGAACTTCTAATCTTATTCCTGAAACTGTATACTCACAAATTGCTAGCCATTATAGTTCTATACATTTCTCCTGGTATCAACATACCCATCTTGGAAGAGATCTTCCCCTGGATCTCAGTCAATATAAGACTGGAAACAGTCTTGCTAAGAGATGTTAATATAGACTGGCAAAAGATAGCCCTGGAAAACCCAACAAATTAAATTCAGATATATGGCTTCTGATAATGATGACTCCAGTCCCAAGTCTATGACCCTGTACACTATAGTCAGAGCAATGTACCACTACACCATCTGAGCTCTATAGATTAGTACTAGGCTAACTAACCTTTTGGACCATTTTAAGCCTAGCCAATTACCCCTTGTGAGAATCAAACCCTGCACCTTGTGTCTGTAAGGTAAATACCTTAACCATTATGCCAACCTCCCCACAACTAGAATTTGCAAAGCCACATTTAAAGAATCCAGCATAGACTGGATTCTAACATCTATCCCAAACGGTGTTACTACAAGTGGCACCCTAGCTAAGCTACATAATTAGACACTTGAAGCAGCGCTACAAGGTTCAACACTGTAACATAATCAGAAACCTCAGTAACTTCATTAAATAAACTTCTTCCAGCTTGCTCCAGATCAGCTGGGCTCCATTTAGACCTCTTCTACTTGATGAAGAGGTAGACACATTTAATACATATAATTTCTAAATATCCTGGCAGTGCAGGCACTGTTAAAAATCAAAACATTACAAACAAACAAACCAGCTCCCTGGTTAACTAAAAATCAAAGCAATTCATGCAACTGAGAGATAAATCCTGGAAGCAATAGCTACAAACCAAGTCTTAATCATCGCTGCTGCAATATTGATGGTTAAGGAACCACAGCAAACAATTCATAAAACAGGACCAAAAAGTTTATTATAATGACACCCAAAATTCATCAGCTGAATTACCTTTAAAAGTTCCTCACTAGGGGAATTCAGGGAATAAATACCCTGTCCTACTTAGATCATCTCAAGGCACTATTTCTGTGCTTAGTCTCATCAGCTCTGATGGATCTGTTATGCATCTGGTATGTGTCTCAAATGATCTATGAGCTGTGGGATAGGCTCCCGATCCATGTGAAGCACTGTTCATCAATGATCTTGTTCAAGCAAAACCTTGATCAGTGGATGGGAAATTGCAAATTCACCCCGGTATAGCCCCCATGGCTCTGATGGACAGAGGTTGATAGTAAGTAAAATAAGCCCTCAACTAACATAGCCCCCACAGTACCCTTAGATACCAGTCTACTAACATACATCCACCAAATATACATCATAGGTTCTCAGGGATATAACTGGGTTGGGTTGCATGGCCAGGCTTATAATGACCTGGTGGTAGTTAGCCTATTAGGAACCTATGTCCCTATGAACCTATGGCACAATTATTTCTAATGGTATTTAAAAACTTTCTTGCCAAAATTAGCAAATGCTTATTTATATCTGGTATTAATATGCAAATGTTGTCTAGGTATCTAGGTAGTGCAATTGTTTATTATAGGTAAAAATGTCACCTCTTTCCTTTCTTTTTCATTGTCATTCAGATGGAGTGTTTTAGATATTTTGTCAGGCAAAATTAACACTGTCAATCGTGGTAGCTACTTCATATATTCAGTTGTGAAAATCAGCCAGATGGAATGCAAATGACAGTTTTACTTAGTCATGTGATCTTAGTTTCTGTTATGTAAGGGACATAATTTTGAAACTGATTTAGATCACACTGAGGATGTTAATGGTGAAACTGGTGTGTATTTACAGAAACTTAGATTACTATGCTGGATTACTGAAAATCTATTAAAAAGCATTTTTGGACATTTATAATTTTGAGCCCTGGATTGATTTGATTCATTCTGTAAAATGTGCTCATGAGTATGGGACCTTATAGATATATATATATATATATATATATATATATATATATATATATATATATATATATATATATATATATATATATATATATATCCGGGTCTACTTCAGTAGATCGAACTCTCACTTGCTCGACTTTCATAATGCTGAGATGAAAAGGCCGACAACCCCATCATACCAATGTCCCGGAACACCAACTTTCCACTCCAGGTAAGTAAGCACTTGGCCAACCTGAAAAATAAATTAAAATTGAAGCAAAGTAAACCCACCTATGGGGGGCTGTGCCCCTCACATCCCCCCCCCTAATTAAATATACCATCTCCTAGATTGCACCACCACGGGTGAAGGGGCAAAGTTCAACATGGTGGCCAATTGGTTAGTTACCTGGAGTGGAAAGTCGGTCTTCCAGGATGTCCGTGTTATGGGGTTATCGGGCTTTGCATCTCTGCATTATGAAAGTCGGGTAAGTGAGAGTTCAGTCTACTGAAGTAAACCCATATAGCCACATTGTATGTGTGTGTTGATATGCTGCTGCTGGTGTGTGTGTGTGTGTGTGTGTGTGTGTGTGTGTGTGTGTGTGTGTGTGTGTGTGTGTGTGTGTGTGTGTGTGTGTGTGTGTGTACACATACACACACACACACACACACACACACACACACACACACACACACACACACACACACATACATACATATATGTATATGCATAAATAAACAAAACAGGGTAAAAAGGTTACATCAACAAACTGTTTAGAAAAACTGAAAAATAAAAAAAAAATAAAAAAAAGCAAGCTAGACATCATGTTTTGACCCACTAGGAAGGAAAAATAAGAAGGCTAAAACATGTAGGTCCACAGCTAGACAGGCTTGGCTGTATTGGCTTGAATGTAACCATAAAGGTTAAAAAGTATAAAAGTCGTGGACATTCAGAAGCCATGTAGTGGAAACACAGTGTCCTTAGTGGTCATTTACATATATCCCACTGGCCACAATTACAGGAACTTTAAGGTCTCACACAGTGAAAACTCTTGCTTGTCTGGATTTTTCTTGCAGTATATATGAGTATATGATTTCCATTCGATTGATAGATTGTAACTAATATATACCTCTGCATTGCTGACCCACTTTGGTCAGTAATGCAGATGGCCAACAGCTGTGCAATAATGGACTATCCTTCGGGATCATGTGATCTTTGAGTTGGTATATATAATTAGTGGGGAATGTAGGGGCACAAAAAACACTTTTGACATTGTAGCATGTTCTGAGAAGTAACAGATATTGTCGGCATTCACCTTTTGACATTATTGAGTCAATGCTAGGCACACCGACATAATGCCTGTTTGTAGAATGCCACTGGTTTCATATATATATATATATATATATATATATATATATATATATATATATATATATATACATGTGTGTGTGTGTGTGTGTGTATGTATGTGGCGCATATATT
Organism: Protopterus annectens; assembly: GCF_019279795.1. Taxonomy (NCBI): domain Eukaryota; kingdom Metazoa; phylum Chordata; order Ceratodontiformes; family Protopteridae; genus Protopterus; species Protopterus annectens. The sequence goes on along the minus strand of NC_056729.1, from coordinate 1,355,589,446 downwards.
CCTTCTAAACAATCACTGGATTTATCCTTGACAAGATGTAGATTCATATTCAGTGACATATATTACATGAAGATATGGGACATGGGACAAGACATGGGACTAACCTGGACAACAAAGTGTAAATAAAGAAATAAAATAAAAAGGCAAATTTGTGTAGGTGTTTTATAACTGAAATTGCCATGTGTGTGCATTCTATAGTTGAAAGCCTTGATAGAATTTTCTAAGAAATTCACTAGAAAATTAAAAATTGCCCTATATTCTTAGGTATTACCAGAACGCCTACATAGTTATTTGACTGTACTTCTGTTCCATTTATAAGAAATGTGTATAAACAGCATTTTTACTCGACTTGGCAAACCTGGCATATGAGTAAGTTATATCGTTACTGTATTTTTTATGAAACTGCAGTTAAAAATAGCACTCATATTTCTAAAAAGCCATATTTCTATCTTTCTAAATGTCAGAGATAAAACAATTTTACTTATATAGACATACACATATTTGCCAGTTTTGTCTGTGTACTGTTACTGATATTAGATTATTCAATGTGATGTCTAGGAAAGAATATCTAGGTGTTTTCCTAAAAATTGTATAAGCAAATCTGGCAGCAATTTAGACAGATCGATAATTATAGTTCGAGGGCTAAATCAAGTTCAAAATGGTTGTCTGAACTTGACAAATTGCAACATTTGCAAGACATTTATATTAAAATAAAAGAACACCTATCAGCACTTTTCAGTTATGAGCATTTAAAACTATCAGGGCATAACTGTATAATGTAACTTCAGATATAAAGTACATGTATATTTCTGTATAAAAATTATGCTTTCTTTTTTATATGTTATTGCATAAAATGATATTAAAATGATTTTGTCATTAAATTTCCAGATGCATTTACTTTGCTTTGATAACAGAAATGCAACCTTCACATTTTGTATAAACGATTGTGTCAGAATTATTTCACGAAAGTTTCATGAACACGTCAGACCATTTTGGAGATACAGATTATTATATACAAGAAGCAGAAAAGCTGATAATAGTTACTAGGATAGGGTTAGTCCTCTTGAAATGGTTAACAGTAATGAAGGTAACAAGGGGACTTGGAATCTTAACATAATAATTGTTTTTGGACATTGTGTGAAGTGCCTTGTTGCTCAGTTGTAGTTGTAGTCTATATTTCATGTGTCATCTCAAGAGCTGGGCGGTATATGAATGAGAGCCAGTGGAATGAAACTGAAATCTTTAGTTTAGCTTTTTCGGTTGTATTCAAAATACTTCAAAGAGTACTGTGATCAGATACCAGTTGTAGCGTAATTATTTGTTTGAGAAATGGATGTCAAGAAATTCACCTTGAGAGTGAAGTTTGAAAGATGAATCTCAATATTCATTTTGAGAACTGATAACTAGTCAGTTATGACTGGAGAACCCACTACTAATTCTTCATACTACATGTAGCTTTAGCTGTTCGGATATATGACAAGTTATTGCAAAGTAAGTGTTAGAGATTTAAGTGTTTTACAGCTTTTAAAGCTATAAGAGACACAGTGAGTGTCCAGAAATAAAATGCATTTCTGATTGACCAACAGCTTTAAAAACTGTTATACATTTCACTCTAGCATCTGTTTGCTTTTTATTGCATAACAGCATGAAGTACATTATCATTTTCAAAACTATTTCTGCAATGTTCTGAGATGGCTGTCATCAATGCTTTCATGTAAGACTGAACTACAACAGCTTCTAAAGGTGTTACACACTTCTCTGACATCAGAAAAATACATAACAAGGTTGTCCCTCTTCTGAATTCTGGATATAATCAGTGTGTGTCATGAACTACAGACAGATTATAAAGGGTAGCTAGAAGAAAGATAAGACATTCATACTGTTTGAGCTTTACAAATCCTCAAAGCAAACTGCAGAATAATTGCAAAAAGGCAAAGATAAGCCCTCATGAAACTTCGGCTTTAATGTTTTTGAAATGCTTTCCAGGCAAAGCCAAAGCATGAGAGCTTGAGATTCTATTCTTTTTACTGGATATGTTGATAGTACTCACTTTTTATTAACTATCAGTAAAATGCTGGTTTCTTTATGCCCAGTACTGTGGAACTTCAGTTTCATTTTTCTTTTTCAGTTGTCTCTGGGCATGCATTTCTTTAAGGTCAAGAAATACTGACTGCTCTAACCTGATCAGAAAACAGATGAAAAGATGGTGTACATATCCTCCGATGAGGTTACTTTCACTGGGAGATTTTATTCAATTTTCTTTGACAGCAATTTTCCAAAAGTGAAAAGACTTGAGTGGAACAAATTTGCAGTGCACTGTAGTATGTTTTTTCACTTTTTTCATTGTAAAATGGTGAAAATGCTATATAGAATTTAGAGGTGTGAGGGGCCAGCGAGCCCATGACATGGGGGTGTAGGTGGGCTTGTTCCCTTGCATAACTCTTAATTGTACATATTTTAATGAATGTTCAGATTTTTACTTCATATTTTTGTTCTGTTCCTCCTAAATTTTGTGGCTTTCTTGGAAATCACTCAGGACTGAAGTCACTAAATAGTGACATACATTTGAGTTTCACACTTCATATGCTTTAGAAATGCATTCTGACACAAATCATGTTATTATAGCACATTATCAGTTTATAAGAACAATAAAACACTTTTTTTGTCTTTATGCTGGTCCAAGTTGTACTTCTTGATAGTCAAAAATCAGTGAAGCCTAACTGATTTTAGGATATTAGAAATAGTAGACAGAACACAGGAAAAGCATAAAAGCACTTGTAACATCTAAGAATACCCATGCTGCTATGTGTTCCACAAAGTACAGTCTGTCCCAGGAAATCCTCTAAAGAATTACAAATGGTGACAGAAGTAAAATATAAACATTTTTGCATTCTTTTGGTCTAATAACTTTCTTGGATGACAGTCTATTTGCTGTATTAGACTTTGTACATTCCTAAGTCTTGATACCAAGCATGAGACCTATTAATCCTATTAATGAATATATATCTATATATTATATATATATATTAATGAATATATATATATATATATATATATATATATATATACCTTCTTCTTCTTCTTTAGCTGGCTCCGTAGGGAAAATAGCCACAGCGGATCAACTGTTTCCATTTCTTCCTATCCTCTGCATCTGGCTCTGTCACACCAACCACCTGCATGTCCACTCTCACCACATCCATAAACCTTATCTTAGGCCTTCATCTTTTCCTGTTACCTGGCAGCTTCATCCTTAGCATCTTTTTCCACAATATACTCTGCATCCCTCCTCAACACATGTCCAAATAAACATAATCTTGCCTTTCTGGCTTTGTCTCCAAACCCTATAATCTGGGCTGACCCTCTAATATACTTATTCCTAATCCTGTCGATCCTCGTCACACCCAGTGCAAATCTTAACATCTTCAACTCTGCCACATCAAGCTATGACTCCTGCCTTTTTGTCAATGCCACTGTCTCCAACCCATATAACATAGCTGGTCTCACTACCCTCTTGTAGACCTTCCCTTTCACTCTTACTGGTACTCATCTGTCACAAATCACTCCTGGCACTCTTCTCCACCCACTCCATCCTGCCAGTACTCTCTTCTTCACCTCTCTTCCACACTCACCATTACTCTGAACTGTTGATCCCAAGTACTTAAACTCATCCACCTTTGCCACCTCTACTCCCTGCATCCTCACCATTCCTCTATCTTCCTTCTCATTCACACACATATATTCCATCTTAGTCCTGATGACCTTCATTCCTCTTCTCTCTAGAGTATATCTCCACCTCTCCAGGGTCTCCTCCACCTGTTCCCTACTCTCACTACTGATCACAATGTCATCTGCAAACATCATAGTCCACGGGGACTCCTGTCTGATCTCGTCTATCAACCTGTCCATCATCATTGCAAATAAGAAAGGGCTCAGAACTGATCCTTGATGTAATCCCACCTCCACCTTAAATGGATCCGTCACTCCCACTGCAAACCTCACCACTGTCACACTACTCTCGTACATATCCTGTACCACTCTTACATACCTCTCTGACACTCCCAACTTCCACATACAATACCACATCTCCCCTCTAGGTACCCTGTCATATGCTTTCTCTAAGTCCACAAAGACACAATGTAACTCCTTCTGACCTTCTCTGTACTTCTCCATCAACACTCTCAGAGCAAACATCACATCTGTAGTGCTCTTTCCTGGCATGAAACCATACTGCTGATCACTAATCATCACCTCCCTTCTTAACCTAGCTTCCACTACTCTTTCCCATAACTTCATGCTGTGACTGATCAATTTAATCCCCCTGTACTTACTACAGCTCTGCACATCACCCTTATTCTTAAAAATTGGTACCAAAACACTTTTTCTCCATTCCTCAGGCACCTTCTCACTTTCCAAGATTTCATTAAACAATCTAGTTAAAAACTCCACTGCCATTTCATCTAAATACCTCCATGCTTCCACAGGTATGTCATCTGGACCAAAAGCCTTTCCATTCTTCATCCTCTTCATAGCTATCCTTACTTCCTCCTTGCTAATCCACTGCACTTCATGATTCACTATCCGCACATCATCCAACCTTCTCTCCCTCTCATTGTCTTCATTCATCAGCCCCTCAAAGTACTCTTTCCATCTGCTCAACACACTCTCCTTACTTGTGAGTACATTTCCCTCATTATCCTTTATCACTCTTACCTGCTGCACAACTTTCCCAGCTCGGTCCCTCTGTCTAGCCAATACACAGGCCCTTTTTTCCCTCCTTAGTGTCCAACCTTTCATACAACTCTTCATACGCCTTACACTTACCCTTCGCTACCTCTCTCTTTGCCATGCACCTCATCTCCTTATACTGTTGTCTACTTTTTTCATCTCTCTGACAATCCCACTTCTTCTTCGCCAACCTCTTTCTCTGTATACTCTCCGGTAATTCCTCATTCCACCACCAGGTCTCCTTGTCCTCCTTCCTCTTTCCAGATGTCACACCAAGCACCTTTCTAGCCATCTCTCTTACTAGCTCTGCTGTAGTTACCCAGCTATTTGGTGACTCTTCACTGCCACCTATATATATATATATATATATATATATATATATATATATATATATATATATATATATATATATATATATTTATCTATATATATATATATATATATATATATATATATATATATATATATATATATATATATATATACACACACACACACACACACACACACACACACACACACACACACACACACACACACACACACACTCACAAACTATTTTTTAAGATGATGATTGAAGTACTTTTTTACTTCTGTATGGGAGTTTATTCCCCAGGTGTGGTAGACCGTGTTTGAAACACCTGGTTACCTTATTGTTCCTTGACATAATATTGACCATCACTCTATTTGTTCTTTAAACATTCGGCTTTAAGCACAGATTTTCAAGCAGGACTGTGCTTGTTATTTACTTGTAGACAAGACAGATGTTTCTTGTGAGTAGTGTGAATGACACCGAGTAAAGTTATAATGCTGTTAATCTTGCCTAATAACTTGTGTTTTCTAACACTTAATTTTCCTTGCAATGAATCTCTGTAATTTGTTAAGCTGAAACAGATGTTTTGTATAATAACTACAGCATGCTCTATTATATTCTGTTATATGGCAACTCACTGGGGTATACAAAGGAACAACAACTTCCTCTGGAGCAACTTGCATCTTCATGATCTCCTGGACCAGAAGCCTAGTAACTACCCATGAGCCTGGGAACTAAACAAAAGTCACTTTAATACAAAAATGAAATCAAAAGCTTTTGCAAACACGTTTTGCCAAGTCTGAATACCTCTCTCCCACACATACTGAAACATGAAAATATGAAATCAACTCCTAAAAGAAACAGTAGCCAAACAAAGTATAAAATGAAGGAAACACCACAAACTGCATGTTTTCCAGGGAGAGGGGCTTAAGTCCCCTATGACCCTCACTTTTTACACTAACTCTACAGTCACACAACAACAGAGAGGTCAACAACCTCATGAATTGTGTTGATAGCACAATTCATTTCAACATAACAGAGAGCTCCACACGTTGTTAATTCAACAACCATGATATTTGGTAACTTTTCTTAATTTTTGAAACCTTTATTAGGGGCTTTGGATTTAGAGCCTGCTCCCATTTAAAGATATTTAATTATTGCCGAACATGATTTAATGACTTCAGTCAGCATCTTCTAGATTTTTATTTAGAAAATATTTCACGAATAGGATTATTTCTGAAGGTATCTAATACCTTTCCTTTTTGGCATCTGTCTTGGTATTTTTATGGTTCATCTAATGGGTTTATTTTAAATTTCCCAATACCTCTGTTCTGGTTTTGGATGTTTGTTTGGATTAAATAATGAATGGCTTATAAATAACCACAAGCGTATCTATGCATGGAGAAATGCTATTGAAAACTGCAGTTTATGGAAGCAGGGAGAATGGATGTATCCATTATATCCTAGACAACCTTTTGATTACAGCTGATGGAAAAAGGATATACATTTGGGACTACAAGGTTTCTTATCTGTCTCTGTGTTTACTTTCATGGATTTCTCAGGAGGGTATCATGCAGTCATAACTACACAGGAAGAGATTTGATGAGCATATATGCCTATGAGGCAGTTAGGTTTCAAGAATGCCACATTTCTTCAGCATTTAATTTTTGTAAGAAAATGTAATGCCTTAGGTGGACATTTTTTGAAGCAGTTAAATTCTGCTTGCCTCAGATCTAAAACCTGCTAAATAAGAAAAAAATATGTGTACTGTTATTTGTACATTGTAACAGACCCCAGTTCCATTTTTCTATATGGTGTTTTACTGTTTTACAGTTTATTACTTAATCATTCTTTAATTTATAAAACATTTTTGTTTAGTTTGTTGTTCATCATGCTGTTCTTTTTTATTACTTTCCTCTCCAACTTATCCGGACTCTGCCACTCTTGAGAGGGAGCTGATACTGGGTATAATGTTCATATTAATCACTTTGAGATAAATGCATAGTAAATACACTGATGGTATTTTTAATTGCATATGGCTAAGGGTTTGTACAGCATGATTAGGCAATAAATAACTAAACACTTTTCCTTTTTAAGATCAGGACTATGGCAACACCATTATCAATTTTGTTTTTTTTTGCACAATATTTATGTTTACAGGGTAAAACCAGTAAAGTCTAGTGTATAGAATACGGGACTGTTTGGTTATGGCTTATAAAGTCTGCCTTGCAGAGTATGCTTTTAAGAAACATTGTCAGTGAAAAAATTATGTATGTTTGTGTGTATGCATGTAAAGAGGTAACAGTGATAGTTAATTAAGGGCTGGTGGTACATATTACTTATTCGGACCTTGCTAAGGCTTTCAACATTACTCCAAATAAGTAATGTCAAAATACCATTCTATCATAAGAATGCTAATAACTAACCTGCTGGCATCCTCCTTGCTTGTGGGCAGGAGAGGTAATAAATCAAACAGTAAAGCTAAAAATCCTACGGTTACATGTGAGGGCTGTGGGAGCCAGTCCCATCTCGGATTAGAGGTATCACTCTGGAACCTTTTTCTTTTGTGTAGTTCTAATTACCAGTGCCATGTTAGCTTCCATGATGAGGCAAAAATATTCTCCTCTGGCCACTAGGGAGTAAAGTTACTTACTAGAGAATTTTACAGCAGGTTAGGTTTGGTCAAAGAAAGAAAGAAGCCTGGAGGAAATTCATTCTGGTTCAGTCCTTTATTCAGTGCATTTAGGCGTAAGTGCTCATCTGTGCTGAATAAAGGACTGGGTATTCAATGACTGTTCCTAGCTTAAAGTCATCTGCAGATGTAGTCAGCCAGTGACCTTTGGTATTGGCATTTACTTCAAACAATTTTATGACAAACAGGAGAGGTCCAAGCACAGAACCCTGGGGGGTGGGGTGGGGGCTGCACTGGTGACTGGTCCCTTTGTGAAGGTAACTTCCCCTATTTTGATTATCTGCTTCCTATCTGTGAACCAGTTGGCAATCCAGCAGTTAACATAGAGGTTTATTCCCAGTTTATTTAGCTTTGACTGAGTGGGTAATTGTAACAAAAGCTTTGGAAAGGTTGAGGTATGCAGTGTGTACCATTTCTCCTTCATCCATTGCTTTGGTGACTGTGACAACTGTGCCCTAACCCAGCAATCAAGGAGCCTCAATCCTCACCACTAACACCAGGGAGGTTGTCTCCTAGAAGAGAGGATAGGATAACTAATACACACAGTAAAGTACAATTTCCCTTAAGTGCACACAGAGATCACAGTCAGTCTGGGGCTGGTTGCTCCCTCGCTCACCAGGTCCCCAATATGACTTCCCACTGGCACAGCTATAGGGTCCAGATCTCAGCCTAGCTGGGCAAGCTAAAACCTCCAGTACCATCTCTGTCCAACCAGTGCTTCATGTCCCTGCCAAGTAGCTGACACACCACACACACACTTTGAGATGAGTATTTATACAACTTCACAGACACTCCTAGGAAAGGCTGACACAGATTCTCCAGCTGTGCCCCTTTACCCAGACCATACTGTAGTAATCCCTGCCACCACTCAGCTAATAATATCAGCTACTAAAAGGCCCTTAAAAGTGTGTCCAATTATTACTGTGCAATATTATTGTCCAATGGTAATGTGACTGTTCAGTCTAGGCTTATTGGAAGGGCTTAGACAGTAAACTCTATAAATATATAATGTACTCTAAAGCATAATTTAACTCTGCATAAAACAGCCACAGGTAGAAGGTTTTAAAATATTTAATAATAAATAATTAAAACACAAGACAAAACTACTACACCACAGAGATATCTAAGAGTTCAGAGATAACACAGAAACTTAAAATAATACAGTAGGACAGGTCTGATTTCAAAGAAAAATACCTAATAATCGTTACCAGCTTTAACTATTCCTACAAGGAATCACAGTGCTAGAAACTTACATGTGAACTTAGGCAGAGTGCTGAGTTAGATATCCAAGATCAAAATGCTTCCAGTCTCTTGTGAGAAATAGTATTTAAACATTACTAAAAAACATGTCTCTAAGGCCCTCCCAAATGACATCATTTTTGACACTTAGTCTGGAGTTCTCAGGCCACAAACTGCATTATTTAGCAATCTACCACCTGCTCAGAAACTTAAAACAATATAAATCATTTCACATGTATATTCTAAAGAATCCAGAGCAATAAAGCACATTCCACATCTAAATTCCGGTCATAAAGTTTAGCCTTAAACAATGGGCATGAAACCTACATCCAGATGCACTAGAGCCAAATTCTAACATGAAAGGGTCACAACATGCTTCACTGGGCCAGTACAGTACAATGCTGACACATATTTTGCAGTTTCACATTTCACAATATTCTTTTACACGCAAGAAAGCATGCCTGTATTTTACATTTATTTACAAATGCCAGAATTATATATCAAATTCTATTTGACTAGGCTGGCAGCCTTCACCCATCTCTCCCCAATCGTCACAGTGACCTTTCAAAAAATCTACCAGGCTGAATAAGCATGACTTGCCATTGATTAATCCAAACTGAGACAGGTCCAGTGTTTGGAAGTTCCCTTTATCCTGATTGATTATTTTCAAGTTAAGCCTTTTCATGGCTTTGCATTTAAGGCTGGTCAGCTTTATGGGTCTGTAAATGTCTGGGTTTGTGGAAGGCTCTCCTTCATGCGGAGGAATGACTGTAGCTATTTTCAATTTGTTTGGTACAAAACCTGTATGGAAGCTGAGATTGAACAGTGTTAGTGTGGCTAAATCATACTTCATGCAATTTATGATGCATTCAGGGTTATTATCAGGACCCATCAATGCTGTATTATTAGCTTTTGATAACACTTTCAGAATTTGGTCTTGTGTGATATCTGAAGGTGAGCCAGTTTCAGGTATATCTTGAGGGACAGATGGAAGAGAGAGAGAGGTAATGTTAGAGCTAAATGTATTGGACAGTAGGTTTGCTGTATCTTCAACATTAGTGTAGGTAACATCATTCACAGTTAGCTCAGTGCATTGTTAGTCTGTGCTTTTGAGATTATGAACATCACTAAAAAGGTATTGTGATTGTCTTTGGCTTAGGTATCTAGTTTAGCCTCAGGTTTGGCTTTGGTGGATTTTATTAAGCTCTTGACTTGTTTATTTCACTGACAAGGGCTCTAACATTCTGGGAATTATTATTCATACCTTTGCTCACCATTTATTTCCTTTTATGATAAAGCTTGTTGATATTATGGTTCCACCATATGGGTTCATTTCTGCAGTTTGCCCTGCACTTGTTCTGAGGGGAACAGCTGCATCTATGCAGGTGTTTACTTGCTGGTATAGTGTTCTGGTGCACATTTCTGCATATTCGGTGGAGTTTACTGGGTTCACTGGGGATCTGAAGCTTGCCAATGTATCACTTAGGAGTAGGTAGTTTGTCTTAAAGAATTTCTAAAGGTATATTGGATGGAAGGAATCTCTGGTGGTTTCAGTTTTATTGTGAAGGAGACTGCTTTATGGTCAGACCTAACAAGTGATGTTCCCATATTGGTATGGACAAGATTCAAGATGTTATTCTCCCTAGCGGGTAGTCTGATTAATTGTTCCAGGGCATTTATGTTGGCAAAGCCCAGGAATGTCTGAGCTTATGCACTAGTGATGGTGTAGATTCTCAGTCTATTGTTGGATAGTTTGGATCATCTAGGAGAATAGTGCTGGGTTTAATACTAAGTGATTCTAGTTCCTATAGATAAGCATTGCTGCTTTCTTTTGTCTTAGGGGACGTTCTATAGCTAGCTAATATATGGTATAGGACTTTTCTGATGGTTATTGGGGCATAAAAAAGCACTCGTGCCACATGCTGCTTTACCAGCCTTGATGATAGTCTCTTCTGGATGTAAAGTGATATATATCCACCTTTTTTCCCTCCTGCACAGTAGCTGGTCTAAACATGCTGTTTGTCATTTGTTCATATTTTTGTATTCACATTCACACTTTCAGAAATGAGAGACAAAGAGAGAGCTACATTTTACTGAAGGTCATAGCAGAAGACAGAAAAATGTATTGTTAATGTCCACATATACTACAATGTACTGAAGATATAGTATAATTCATCAGATGAGGGGTTGAAAAAAACTGGAAGTGGTCAAAACTTTCTCAGATGATATAAGAATGTCATTTGGTCTTGATAAATGTGCAAAAGCAACTTTTAAAGCAGGAAAACTGCAGCACCAAGTAAACATCAGTTTGGGACAAGAATGTGATATCAAGGAACCTGAGCAGGAGGGAGTGTATACATATTTTGGAATTGATGAAGGCTCAACAATAAAACATGAACAAATGTGAACAAAACTCAGTAAAGAGTATCTTACAAGACTAAAATTAATACTGGAAACAGCCCTGACATCTAGGAGCAGATTCCAAGCTATAAACCAATTTGCTCTTCCTGTTCTGACTTACAGCTTTGGGGTGACTGACTGGCCCCAAAGAGTATTGGATTAGTGGGACAGGAAAACAAGAAAAATGCTTCACACATATCAAATGATATATAAAAATCGATGTACATCATTTATATATTCCTCGTTCTGAAGGAGGTATGTGCATCTTCGGGTCCACTGTAATTTATAAATACTAAAATCTCGAATTTCAGCATTTCGAACTTACAAAGCCGAATACTCACATTTCCGAAACCGGCAGAAGTGCAAAATTCAAAATACCGAAGTACGGATATTTCGAATTTCTGCTTCCGGTGGTATGGAATGTGAATGTTTGGGTTTAATTTTGGTAAGTTTGTGTGTGTAAGTATATTGGTTAGGGGTTTAGTGTGTGTAAGTGTGTGTTTGAGGGACTGTAAGATGTGTGTGTGAGTTTCATTTGTGTTACTGTTTGTGTGATCTTGGAGTTTGAATATATAAGTAGGTAGTGTGGGGGGTGCAGGGGGGCTTGCTCCCCTGCTTATATGTATTTTACATTAGTTTGTTTGATTGTGGGGGGGAGTTTTGTGCATGTTTATGTGTGTACTGTATGTATAGTGTGAGTACGAGATTTTGAATTTCGCGGTTGTGTTTTTGAGTTTGTGAGTTGTGGTTGGGTTTTCAGCTTTGTGGTTTCGGAATACTGAAATTCGAGATTTCAGTATTTCGAAATTACAAAGTGGATCCGCCTCTTCAAAACTGACTACATTTATAGATCTGCAGTTGTAGGAATGCATATATATCTGCTGACCTCATCAGATCCTAACATAGCGAAAGTTGTGAAACATGAAGCTAACAAATCTGTGATGATAGCCCTACTTAGTTTAGCAGAAGCATGTCAGTGTCAAGCAGGAATAGAAATCACACCAGAAGTAAACAAAAATCAGGCAGCAACTGAGTGTGCTGAAAAACAAAAAAAGAATATAAGGGGAAGGATAAGGTTAGCAGGTAAGAAATGTGGAGATGGAATAAATATTGTTGCAAATACAGAACTCTCTGGAGCAACCAAATGTCGATCAGGATCTGATACAAGAATGGTTAAGAACAGGTGAATTTAAACCAAAAAATGAAAAGCTAAATATTAGCAAGCCAGGATAGTGGGCTACATATATAGGTCTTTCAGGCTTTTCTCAGTTAGGGGGCGCCACAGCTGAATACCGGTCCACTCATGATTCGCAGTTGATTTTTATGGTGCTGAGTTACCAGCCCGACGCCCAACCTTCAACAAAGGCAAGCCCATTCACACTCGCATCTACCTGCATGTCTTTAACGTCACTCGACCATGGGGAGGACATGCAGATTGCACTCCAGCCGAGAATCGAATGGGAGAACCTCTTGCTATGAGGAGACAATACTAACCTCTGCACCACCGCTCCTTCTAGAATAGTGGGCTACATACATGCTGGTTTACAAAGTCCATTAAATGTGTGGGAGAAACAGACAAATGTAGGTTCTGTAAAGCAGAACTGGAAACAGTTGCACAACATCTTGTTAGTGGTTGTGACACACTAATGGCAGAAGGCCAATACTGAAAAACATAATAATATGGCAAGGCTGTTCCACTGGGGATTCTGCAAACATTGCAATACTGAAGTAGCTGAGAAGCATTAGAAACATGAGACACAAAGCACTAGAGAATGATGAAGTTTACCAAAATGGGATCACCCATTACTAGTAGTTCAAAAATAGATGCAAGAAAACCAAATAAGTAGTACTTGAAAAGAAAACAAAAAGAATTGATCATTGAAATTCCTACATCCAGTGATTACTGTGTCTTACATACAGAGAGGCACAAAGTCATAAAATACCATGATTTACAGGCAGAAATGAGGGCAATGTGGAAGAAAGATACACAGACAGTTCCAGTAGTAGGAGCAACAGGCCTCATAAAAAAGAATTTACAGCCTTATTTAGATATGCTATTGATACTTGTAATTCCATATGAATTGCAGAACGACTAAATTCTGTTCACTTTGTGGGTGCTGCAAAGTGCACTTTTGCCTAACATTAAAGATTAAAACAATACTAAATTCATGAACTTTAATCATACTTTGATGTAGGAATGTAGTCCATTCCCATCATGGTATAAAACTCCAAAAGACTTAGTGAGATTAAATGAAAGATATTGCTATTTGTTGGTAATTTTGAAAATATGCTGTATTTATAGATGCATTTATTATTTCCAAAAGCAAGTGACTGCGAAACTATTGCGTGGCATCATGTGAAATCTTAGAAGATGATGATGAAAACTGTCACTGATTATTTGTACATCTTGAGAGATGTTCAGAGTTGTGAATATTGCTGATTATGCAATTAAGAATATTTTCATATTTCTATAAATACATCAGTAAATGAGCACTCATAAAATATCTTGTTCTTGTCATGTGAAAGCTCATGTCTGACTAACAAGTGTTTTAACAAGAGAAGTCTGTGATGTTTAGTTTCTAAGAAATGACAATTTGTTTGTGTAACTTTTGAAAAAAATATATAATTCTTGGTTTATGACAATGCATTGTAATTGGTCTTCATTTGGGGTACTGTGGTGAACTTCTGGTCAGTACATTGCATGTAATAATTGTATAAAATAATATTTTTTGAGTTGCCAGTATGTAAGGGGAAAAATCTATATTTCATCAGGAAAAAAAACATTTTTTCATTAGTAATATGTAGTGGGTACAATGCATGATTTCAAACAATTAAAAGTATGGGGTCAAATTAATGTGTGTTCTACTAGAAGCTTTTAAGTTAGATTAGCAGGATCAGAGCTGGATCATGATCAGATGGAGCCTAGGCAAGGTAATGGATTGGGGCTCCTCCCCTCACAACATCCCTCCAGCCATTCAGTGTCTTATTCATAGGAGCTGGAACCATAGGGTGAGGGGGAGGGAGCGCTTCCCCCACTTTTATAGCTGCAAGACCTGTGACAACATGATGTTTTTCTGTAAGGACACAATGAGGACTCATGTGCTAACTAACGTGCACACTAATGTAATTTAAACACAAATGTGGGTGGAAAAACTGTCCACAGCACTGCTGCTAGCAAGCACACCTGCTGCCATAGTCAACACCCACAGTAATCTGGTTTTATTCATTAAGGGGTGAAAGCTCCATTTCTGCAGCAAGGAAGCTCTGTTTTTGTAAGTGGTGAAAGCTCCATTTGGATGTTATGCTTATAAGGAAGCTCCATTTGGATTTTATGCTTGTCATGAAACTCCATTTGAATTTTATGTTTGCCAGGAAGCTCCATTTGCATTTTATGTTTGCTGGAAGGTAGGTGTGTAAGCTTGTCAGGAAGGTAGGTGTGTGTGTGTGTGTGTGTGTGTGTGTGTGTGTGTGTGTGTGTGTGTGTGTGTGAGTGTGTGTGTGTGTGTGCATGCTTGTCAGGAAGGTATGTGAGTGTGTGTGTGTGTATGCTTGTCAGGAAGGTTGGTGTGTGTATGTGTATGCTTGTCTGGAAGGTAGGTGTGTGTGTGTATGCTTGTCAGGAAGCTAGGTGTATGTATGCATGCTTGTCAGGAAGGTAGGTGTGTGTGTGCATGCGTGTGTGTGTGTGTGTGTGTGTGTGTGTGTGTGTGTGTGTGTGTGTGTGTGTGTGTGTGTGTGTGTGTGTGTGTGTGTGTATGCTTGTCAGGAAGGTAGGTGTGTGTGTGTGTGTGTGTGTGTGTGTGTGTGTGTGTGTGTGTGTGTGTGTGTGTGTGTGTGTGTGTGTGTGTGTGTGTGTGTGTGTGTGTGTGTGTGTGTAATGCCCCACTTACATATAACTGGTGGTTAGAATTACCCAGGTTCAAACCTGAACCTTAGGTACATGGATCTGCATTCTCTACCCACACCACCACTTGTGATTCAGGGAGTTAAAATTTGTCATTTTGTGGCAAATTAATGAGAATGGAATTCACTAAATAATGATAGCCTTTGGAAACGCATGGTAACACAAAACAGTATTTTAACATCTTTCTAAGATTATACAAGCAATATTTAAAATGTGTCCCTGGTTTTGGGCCTTTGCCCCCCTCCCCAAATAAATTTTGGCTTTTTCCACATTTCTTCTGCTATGAAATTGAGAGATTTAGCTGTGTTATGTGTATGGTGCAGTGGTAGCATTGTTGCCTAATAGTAAGAGGTTTTCTGGTTTGATTCTTGTCTCGGGTGCCTTCTGTGTAGAGTCTGTATGGTCTCCCTGTGTTTGTGTGGGTTTCCTCTGGGTGCTCTAGTTAAAGGTTGAAAGGTTGAGGATGCCTTTAGTCATTTGCGACTTACTTTGCCCTGCCCTAAAGGGCTCTCATTCTTATGTTTGCCTGGGATAACTGTTTGCCCCATAAACGGTTTCCTTCTTGGAGAGGAACGCTCAGTTACAGCCTCCGGCTGTTCTAGATGAAAGCGTTTGCCAGAGAAATTAAATGTAAGTTGCTGTGCCTTCTTAACCACAGTGGAACGCGAGTTAGCCTCTCCGTCTTGCTTGTCACTAAGTTCTGACTGAGAGCAAGCATTCATGGAGTCTAGCGTAGACGTCACCAAAGTAGGCGTGTTCACTTGTAAGTGATTTGACGAAGCTGCCAAAGCCAGTTCATGTTGTTGTGCAATATCAACTGTAGTTTCAGAAAAGCCATCAAGAACATCTAAACTTCTCTTATTACTACATACTGCAGCATTAGGTTTAAAAGTTTGATCATTTTTCGGCCATGAGAAAATATGACTAGGTTGCGATAATGTTATAATTTTTCTAATTTTAATGATTTGTTTTATATACTTGTGGTCACATGATTTTTGGACTGCTGGTCATGTGACTTCAGTGACCTGTATTTAAACCATTCGTTTTTTAGATTTGTTTGTATTAGTATTGAGGAAGGATTTTATCCGAAAGCTTTGCTATTATAAAGTGTGTTTTTCTCCGTTTTGGTTGTTATTCATATTTCCTTGCAGCTTGTTCTTTTGCTCTAGTTTCTTCCCATGTTACAAATGCATGCATCTGGAGCATTTATCCCTGGGCCACTGCTGAAAGTTGTCTTTTTTCCAAGTTGGGCTTTCCCAGTAAACAAATGTTAAATAAATGAAAATTTTACAAGGAGCTGAGAGCTTCAGGGGAAGAGAAGTTTCTGATGCTTATTCCAAGTCTGTTTGTATTGTTAGTAGCACACCAGGTAGTAGCCTTACTTTTAATGCATAAGGCTATGGGTCCTACTCCCACAGTATGCAGATTGATCACTGATACTGCACTGCGCTGTAATTTAAAGAGAGTGGATGCTGCAATCCTGTGAATGTCCTCCTTTGGAGGAGTTGCCCAGTAACTATGAACCTGTTATCAGTTTGCCATCCATTCCCTATTGCAATATTACTAGCTCATAATTTTTTAATGTAACATAGGCAAATTATTCCTCAAGGGCAGCAGCCACTTTATTTGAAGATGAAACAATGAAATATAAAATTGTTTCCTAGCAGCAACCTCTTCATTAGTTAGAAAATGTGGAATTATTTATACGACTTACTTCTGCAGAGATTTTGCATATTCACTGATATTGGTGGATTGTAATGACAGAAGTTTGAGTGGCCTTTTATATCTGAAATTTTCTGAAATGGGTAGTTTTGTCATTATTGGTTCATATGTTTTATTTCACTGCTTACTAGAAAACTGTTCAAAACTACTAATTTAAAATGCATTCTAACAACTGGTGCTGTATTATACAAGGAATATAATTTAATACAATCAGGAAGGTGGATCAAAGAATGCATACATGTATGCATGGCCCTAAAAGTGTTTGAAAACAGCCCAGAGGAAAGTGTGAAAGGCTCAAAATCATGGGCAAATTTTAAGTTTTACTCTTGTTACTAAAGCAATGGATGAAGGTAAAACAGTTTTCACCACATTACCTTAATGTGGCCAAGCCTTTTGACACAATCCCCTACTCAGGTGGTATACAAAAGATGAATAATGTAGGAGCAAACACTTGCATCTCTAGATGGGTTGCCAACTTGCTCACAGGATGCAGGAGATCAAAATAGGAGACGAGACCAATCATCAATGGAGTCCCCCAGGGTTCGGTAGTGAGACTTTTTCTGTTTGGCATATACATCTCAAAAGTAAAAGGAAATACCAATGGGCTTTGGCTGGCTAAGTTTGAGATAACTGCAAGCAAAGAGCAGTTATTGAATCCCCAAATGACTTAACCATCATGTAGGAAGGTTTTCCCAAATAATAACTGGTGTCAAAATCATGACAATGCCCTCTGAGAACTGAATAAGTTGTTTGGCATTTGTGAGCTTGTGTGTACAGTGACCTAACTTTTGACCAACATGTGTCCAGAGTTATAAGAAAGCCTTTCTATATTGCACAGCTTATAAACAAATTGATTGTGACTAGATCTAGAGATGTTGTTGTCACCCTTTACAAACTCTCATTAGGTCAATCATTTTATATAATGCCCACTTTGTCATGTATCTGTCCAGCCTCATGCAACAATTGGAATACCTTCATAGATACCTTACTAAAAGGATACAAGCCCTAAACAATAGGTCTTGCATGGACCACCTGAAAGATTTATTATTATACTCAGTATCCTACAGAGTGCTTAGAGGTGACATGTCTGGCATACAAGGCATCCTCCGAACATCAGTTCAATGTGACTGAACATCAGCAAGTCAAATGGCATCAGAAATTCTCAGTCCAGGTATCTAAACTGAATGTTGTGGAAAGATGGATATATATCACAGAGACTACCACTGTTCCACAATAGACCATCCATAAAAATAAAACAAAGCTCATCTGTCCATATTCAAATGTAACTTGGATCTAAGGATCGGTTTTAGAAAATGTACTCCAAGATTGCTCCTTATGCCACTAATGGATAGAGGCAGTTCCTAAATGCTGCATCCCTTACATGGGTCCCCTCAAATTATCTATGGTATGATCACAGTTATTCTCACTAGGGCTAATATACAATTATCAGCCATGGGATAAGTAAGGCCAATCAGAAAATGTTAATTCAAGCACTAAAAGGGAATTGGCTAAGCTTAATGACATCCAGGTGAACCTATATTGTGGTAGTAAATAGTTATAAAAAAATGCCTTTTTTAGATCACTAAGTGCCCCTCTCACCCTCTGCCTCCCCAGTCTTCGACAGCTTTTGGCACCTATGGTCTTATTCCTTGGCTATCTATCCGCAGTTACCATAAGTACTGATCAAATTTGTAAGTATGCACTGTGCATACTACTTTCTTAGGTTCATAGGTTCATAGGATGATACTAGGCTGTTGGCCCAGAGGCCCTTATAAGCCTAGCCAAGAATTTCACCCATGTTCTCACAAAGTCAGCATCTGTTTTCCCTGCCCAGCAGGGACACAGGTGGGATCCCAGAGGTATATTTTCTGTTTCCCATCCAGTCAGCCAGGTTCCTCTTAAAGAGGGCTAGTGAGATACTCTGCTTGACATGGAGAGGAAGTCTGTTCCACAGATGGAGTTGTTGGGACATAAATCTATCCCACCAACAAGTTCTATTAATGTCACACACCAGGTTGAGACCCTGCATGTGGGTTGCATGAGTGGAGGTTTGACTTACAGATACGCAGCAACTCCATCAAGGCTGAGTCTGAGACGGCTTTGTATGCCAGACACAGGTCACATCTGAGCAGTCTGTATGAGACTGAGTAGAGGGACAGGGCGTTTAACCTATCTGTATAGGATAGGTGTTTGAGACCCTGGATTTTCTTGGTCAGGAACCTCTGTGGTCTCTCCAACTGCAGCATGTGCTTGGCAAGGTACATGCCAAAGGAGACATTGTACTTGATAATGGGACTGATAAGGGAGGAGTATAGGGATGTTATGACCACCTTGTTCCTGGATGAAATACCCTTATTTATGAGGTCGACCATGTAGAAAACCTTCCATACAACAGAGGCAACAAGGTGGTCAAAAGACGGGTTGCTATCAACCTGGGTGCCCAAGTCCCTCACCACTGATTGTGTGCTTAGTACATTGTTATTAATGTGATAAATAGCGGGGACACCATTTTCCCCAAAGGGGATAATGATGCATTTCTTGGCATTGTTTACTTCTACAATGACTACAGATATTTGATTTTAAATTAAAACTTTTATTTACAATTTTATAACACAAAACAAAACAATACAGTCTCACATTGAGAACAGACTTAGCATGAACAATGGTAAACGTCTCTTAGTCTTGAAACTCACATTCATTGAAACTGTATTGAAACCCACATTCATTGAATGTTCATTTGGCCAGGGCTGGATTAAGTATACCTCTGGGCTGTTTTCAAACCATGGGCCCCCTGCACAACTTTTAGGACTATACATAAATGCATGGGCTCTTTGACTGACCTTCCCAATTGTATTACATTATATTCCTTGTTTAACACAACAACACATTTTTAGGATGTTTTAAATATACAGTAAGCAATGAAACAAAATGTATGAACCACATAATGACAAAACTACCCATTTCAGAATATTTCAACCATAAGAGGCCACTCAAACTGCTGTAAATATAATACCCCATTATCAGTCAATATGCACAATCTCTGCAGAAGTAAAAGTCATTTGAATAATTCCACATTAAAGAGAACTACTAGTAATTCAGAAGTTCATAGGTGTGTACTAGGCTAATGGCCCTAGAGCCTTTGCAAGCCTAACCCATAGGATTACCCTGGCATCATGCCACCCGACCTTAGTTCCTATTGCCTCTGTTGAGTAGAGCCAGTGGAATGATCCCTGGGGTGAATTTTCTATTTCTCATCCACTCATCAAGATTGCTCTTGAAGAGGGCCAGTGAGGTGCTCTGTTTGACATGCAAGGGAAGTCTATTTCAGAGCATGGGCAGTCTCTGGGTTATGAACCTGTCCCTCCAGCATGTTCTGTTGATTGTGGTAATGAGGCAGAGGTCTGTGAAGCATGTGGTGTGGAGGGTTTGGGATTTTTTTAGATGTAGCATTTCTAACAGAGCTGGGTCAGACATGGCTTTGTAAGTCAAGCAGAGATAGCCTCTAAGTAGGCGATATGAGACAGAGAATAGTTGGAGTTTTTTGAGTCTGTCCAAGTGTTTAAGGCCTAGGATCCTCTTTGTGAGGTACTTTTGTGGCCTCTCCAGTTGTTTCAGGTGTCTAGTGAGGTACATGCGAAATGGGGTATTATACTCAATGATTGGCCTAATGAGGGAAGAGTACAGGGAGACAATGACCTCTTTCTTCCTGGATGCAAAACCCTTAGTAATGAGATGTACCATATAGAAGGACTTTCTGACCACAGTGGCAATGTGGTGGTCAAAAGAGAGGTTGCTGTCAACCTGTGTTCCCAGATCTCTTATCACGCCTTCTGTGTTCAGTGTACTACCATTGATGGGGTAATTCATAGGAACTGGGTTTTTCCCAAAGGGGATGACGACACATATTTTGGCATTGAGCTTAAGGCCATGGTTCTGACACCAATCATTGGTCTCAGTGAGGCCTTTCTGTAGGATGTCAACATCACCTGGTTAGTAATAGCTCCCAACTTGCAATCATCTGTGAACTTTGTCAGTCAGAGTCCCTTCATGTTGGCCTGGACTTCAGAGAAGTAGATACCAAACAGGAGAGAACCCAGACTTGAACCCTGTTGGACTCCACTTGTGACTGGTTGGCAGTCTGACTTGGAGTCAATTACTTTCACAGTGTGGGTTCTATATGTGAGCCAGTTTGCACTCACCTAGTGATATACGGGTTGATGTCTAGCTTAGTGAGTTTTTCTATGATTCCTGAGTGGGGAATTGTATCAAAGGCCTTGGCCAGATCAAGGTAGGCTGTATGAACCACCTTGCCTTCATTCACAGCTCTGGTAACTGACTCAAAGAAGTCGACCAGGTTGAACAGGCATGATCTACCCTTCACAAAACCAAACTGTGTGGGATCCAGAATTTGGAGATTCCCTATATCCTTGTTTATTAGGTCCATGATGATGCATTCCATAGCTTTGCATATCTGACTCATCAAGCTAATGGGGCCATAGTTCCCAGGGTCTGTAATTGCTCCTCCTTTGTAGAGAGGGATGACTGTAGCAGTGCGGCATTCGGTATGGACAAAGCCCGAGGTGAGGTTGTGGTTGTACAGGTCACGCATGTGAGGTAAGGTGCCCATTCACGCTGTAGCTCATGTAGAGCACAGCCAGGGATATTGTCAGGTCCCATAGAAGCTATATTCTTAGCCTTGGACAGTGTTGTTTTAACCTCTGCAGCAGTAATACTAGGTGCCTGGCAATCTACTGGTATTGTGATTGGTCCTTTGGGGAGGAGAGGGGTAAAGTTGGCACTGAATCTGTCATCCAGTATATTGGCAATATCTGTTGGCTCGGTACAGGAGGTACCATTGTGCTGTAGCTCAGAGCAAATCTGGGTATTGCCGTGGAGATTCTTTACATAACTATAGAAGGTCTTGTGGTTGTCTTCACTATCTGCTGCAATCCTGTTTTCAATAGCTAGCATTTGAGGATTTGATGAGGAATCTCAACTTTTTGTTGAGGCTTATAAGGGAGTTTTTCCAGTCTTGGGACTTCACCTTATTCTGCATCAGTTTCCTCCTTCTGTTGTAGAGTTTGTTTATGGCAGGAGACCACCAGATTGTCTTCCAGGTGAGCATCTTGGTTCTATTTGGTATGGTGAGATCCATGCATTTATGTATGTGTTTGTACAGTGCACTGGTGTATGATTCAGCGATCATGAAGTTATTCTCCATTTGCATGGCTGCTGTGAAGTTAGCCATCTCTGTTTTTAGGAGCCCAAAGTTAGCTTTGGAGAAGTTTTTCATGGTGGTTACCTTTGCGGGGAGATTGGGGGGGGTGGGAGGGATGTGCATTTCCAAGGTGATTAGTTTGTGGTCGGATCTAACTAGGGAGGAGTTGACTACTGGTGTAGAGCAATGGCTGTCCATGTTAGTAATGACCAGATCAAAGATGTTGCTACATCTAGTGGGGGTAAGAACGAGCTGGTCCAGGGCATTGGAATTAATAAATTCCAGGAAATGTTGGGCAGATGTATTGGTACATGAGTAGTTTTCCCAGTTAATGGAGGGGTAGTTGAAGTCGCTCAGTATGAGAGTGTTAGGTTGGACCCTAATATTCTTCAGGGTGCTTAAGAATGTGGAATATGAGTCTTGGGACATGGTTGGGGACCTATAACAGGCTACGACCTGAATCGCTGTCTTACCCATTGTTAGCTGCACTTGAAGTATTGCTGATGTGTTATGTTGGGCTACCAGTCTGGAGGTGTGCACATCCTTTATGAATATGGAAACACCACCGCCTTTGGAGCTTCAGTCCAAGTTCTGGGGCCAAAAGGTGTGGAATGAGTGCCTGGTAGTACAGGGGTGCTTTCTGCTGCTTTAAACCAGGTCTCTGTTACAGCACAAATGTCAATGTTCTCCATTTTGAGGAGTGCTTCGAGTGAGTGCATTTTGATATTTAGACTTATAGCGTTGAGCAACATGACCCTCAGATTGCATTTGTTTGTAGCTGTTATAGTGGTAATTTCTTCTTTGGATCACCGCTTAAAAAGCCACTATAGGGGTGGCAAGAGCCTTGGCCAGTATCCAGAAGCCCAGGGGTGATAGATGTAGGCCATCTCTAGCAAAGCATTGAGGTCTGTCAATCATGTCATCCGAGGCAGACAGATACTAGATCCCCTTAGAATGACAGCAGAAACTTAGCCAATTGTCGGAATGAATCATTTTCTGCTTGTACTGTGGTATAATTCTGGGTGATGGTAGGATGGTGCTCAGGGCTAGGGTCATACCCGCCTAGGCTACATAATTTGAGAGTTCCTCCTTATCTCTTTTCATGTAGTCCAGGGAGGTGCATCTCAGGTCATTAACACCCACATGTACAATGACAGAGTCATATTTGTACCTGTTGTTGATGGACCTGAGTGCATATGTTACTTGGCAGATCCTGGCACCTGACAGGCAGCTGACTGTTATTTTCTCCTTATTCAACCTAGCAAGTGGGACATCAGTGTGCCTTACTATCGAGTCACCTATGACTAGTGTGTTGGGCATGCTGTTTTGCCTTAGGGGCTTTGGTCGAGTGAGACACTATTTAAGAGAGTTATGTGTCTCATGATTAGTGTTGTGTTGTGGTGGTCGAGTGCATTTCTGCCTTGGAGGTCGCTGCTGTTTGGGTAGATTTTTATTGAGAGCCTCTGTGAAAGTGGGTGTGTAGTTTGTGTTTTTATGTGAAGGCAGTGCTGGTATGTATTCTGGAGGGCTATGTGTTCCATGTGGTGTGGTGCAAGTCCTGAACTTCTCCTCTTGACCAGCTATTCCGGTCTTGGCTGGAGAGTGCGTGGCTTCCAATATGGATATATAAGTGCATTTCTCACAAGTCTGCTGACAAACAACTTTACATTTCAGTGCTTTGTCTACAAGTGCAGTGCCTTCCGCCCTTGAAGAGTAAATTGCTTATGTTGCATTAAAAATGGTGTGTTTGGTAATATGCAATAGGGAATGGCCAGCAAACTAACAACAGGCACATAGTTATTAGGCATCTCATCAACGGATGACATACTCAGGAGTGCATCACCCTCCCATGTTGCTCCTGTAATGTCAGCAACTGATTTGCCTGGGGAGGAAACCTATAGGCTTCTGCAGCAAAAGCAAGTGTGCTACATGTTGCACCAGTGACACTGGGTATGAATGACACAACTTAGAAATTCTATGACTGACACTGACAGACTGTAATCCTCAGTGACTTACAAAAAAATGCATAAAATTTAAGGAGACTTGATGGTTGGTTTGAGGTTTTAAGGCACTTGCCTATTAATAATTAAGGTCAAAGGTTTGACTCTGAGCAAAGTCACTTAACTAGATTGTATCCCAAACTGGGGCATTTTACACACACACACACACACACACACACACACACACACACACACACACACACACACACCCCAACTACTATAAATCACACACACCAGGTGCTATAAATCACACACCTACCTACCATATTGCCAACACCTACGCAGAAAAAAATCACATACCTGTAAATACAATCTCATTTCCTGTGGGGGAACTGATTTGTTGTGCTTGAGGAACTGAACTGCTCTCCTCTTCTGCTGTCTTGTCAATATCAGAAATCTCCTGTGCAGACATTTGTGTTTCTTTGATGTACTCAAATATCTCTTATAGACATTCTGGGACTGTCTCTGATGTGCTAAATCTCCCACATGGACATTCTGAGGCTGTCTTTTCTATCCGCAGCAAATGTTTATGTTTCTCTTTTGTGCCAAATGTCTCTAATGGTAGGATTTCTGCGGCTGTCTTTCTCTCTGCTGACTACCAATGTAACTCTCTTGTGCAGACGTTTGTGTGAATTTACTTTTGAACATTGTCTTAAAGCTAGGGTTTCTGGGGCTGTATGCTTATGGAAGGAATTTTTTTTCTTTGTTATAAGTGTAGCAGCCCCCACCCCCACCCCACTAACGCAGGTCCTAAGCAGCTGCCTAGGTTGCTTAATGCTGAATATTCTGTACATGTCTGTTGATCCACCAATTTGCCTGTGCATCTGTGTGTGTGTGTGTGTGTGTGTGTGTGTGTGTGTGTGTGTGTGTGTGTGTGTGTGTGTGTGTGTGTGTGTGTGTGTGTGTGTGTGTGTGTGTGTGTGTGTGTGTGTGTGTGTGTGTGTGTGTGTGTGTGTGTGTGTGTGTGTGTGTGTGTGTGTATATGTTGTTGTGTCTTTCGGTTTATTCCGGTTAGGGGTCGCCACAGCGGAACTCCGGCCTGCTAATGTTTGGTAGTGGATTTGTAAGTGCCGAGTTACCAGCCCTGACACACAACCTTCAATGAAGGCATGCCCATTCACGCATGCCTCCACACATAAGACACTCTAGCTGAGAATGGAACACAACAAGGTCTTGCTGTGAGGTGACAACACTACCGCAACACCACTATATATATATATATATATATATATATATATATATATATGTGTGTGTGTGTGTGTGTGTGTGTGTGGAAAAAGCGCTTTTGTTAAAGCGTGTTACAAAAAAAAAATAAAACAATACATTTACATTTCAGCAGATCACAACCCCCACTTTAATATTCTCCCTCTGAGACCGCATTACAGTGGGGAAAAAGGAAATTTCCCTTACCCGCACCATAGTACAGCCTCAGCAACAGGCATACTTACACGAAAGTGCTTCTTCGGTGGAAAGCACTTTCGCGTAAGTATGACCGGCCGTTTGGGTTTCAGTCATTTGCTCACTCGAGCAAACATCCTAGATCATATATATATTTATATGCCTGTTAAGGCAATCATGATCAGTATGCCACCTCCCTTTCATGTGGTTTATGAATGGCATTTTATAAAATGTAAGTAAAGTTCTGTGCATTATTATGTAAGTTATTGCTCATCAGTGAGCATCATTTGTTGGTGAAATCAGCAGTTAGATATTTTGTGTGCTTAACTGCAATCATCTGTAGCTGTCTGCTATGAGTTATTAGGGATCTGGGTCTGCAGGACATACCTCATTACTGTGTTGCTTACCTTTCATAGGGGAATGAGTAACCCTTTACGAGACACAAGGACTTCTTCAGGGTATTATAGAATCCAACGCTGAGTAATGATGCCACATTTGTAAGATGACTAGGGCTGCTTTAGCTTTAGGATGTTATTGTTACTTTCCCAAGAAAGTACATCTTGTACCTAAAATAGTCTCAGATATTAATGTCATATGTACGTGTGTGATCCATAGTTTATGATATGGCGATATCACAGTAGCCTTGGTACTGAGACAGAGATGATGTAACTTGTTGCAGTGCAGAAATGCTGAAATTGTCTCTAAAACAAGTGTGTTTTGCTTGCTTTCACGTTCTTGAAACCTGCATTAGGATAAATAACATCTTATTATATTTCTGTTAATAGTACTTGAATTTATTGTTGTTGTATAATAATCAATACCTTTTATGCATACTGCATGAGTAAGTAATGTGCTCTGTTTTGACACGACTTTTAGTTACTCTTTTTAGCTGTTTTGTGGTATGCCAGTAGGTGTACAAGTGAACCAATAAGGTTTAAGGTCTTTCCGGACATTGTAAGGTTAAGAAAATCAGGCATTAAAAAATTAAAGGTGCATAATCTTACGAAAAATGCTTATTTGTTCATGCTACACTGAAATCTACATTACAATGACCAATATAAATAAAAAGGAGGATGGATGAGAACAGGTTGGCCTTGACAGAATTACTTGCTTACTCAAATGCATCACAGCAAAGTAGACTTGGGATTATTCTATATTATTTTGTGCACATTTTTAGCAGCATTGTGGCCAAGACATTGCACTGTAAATGTAATACGTTTACTTGTTTGGGTTAACAGCACTCTGGTGATGAGCAGAAATAAGCATGTTTTATATAATACTCTTGATATGTCAGTGATTATGATGATTTCTGTTATCAGCACTGCAAACTCATCTGTGCTCGGTGATACCAAGCTCTTTATTTTCTTGGATTAATTAAAAAGTTGCTGATATCACAATGCATTTTATTAAATAGGCCTTTCCCCGGTACATATATCATGATTTCATAGGTGAATCTGCGTTTTCATTAATTATGTTCATCAAGGTAAAAGGATAAGTTTGATGCTGTTAGGGGTTTATTTTCTGAACTACAGTGACTCAAGTGGATAGGAACTTAAAAATGGCTCAAAAAAGTGCTGTAGCATGCTTTCACGACTGACACAGGCTTCAAATGTAAACCTAAAACTTTTTCTTGTAAAGATTTTACAACAATATGAACCACATAAACAGTCCATTGGGTAACCTCACTCACTTAGCTATCTCTGTGCACTTTTCTTGCTCACTTATAAATACAGTATCTGGCAGCGTTTCCAGTTTGCCTAGAAAGTATCTCAGTGTAGACATCCAGTATCCTGATAAGTAATGCTTGATAAATTAATCAGAGCAAGAAGTGCATCTGTTTTGACAGCTTCATATCATGATTCTACAAATGACAATATTAAAAAGAGACTTGTTATCTCTACTATTTTTACAGTTTTCTTTTTTCTTTTTTTTTTTTTTTTAGAATAATGAGTATATTGGAAGCAATGGCTTTTTAATTATAGGAAACCACATCTGGGTAATAAGGAAAACCTCTGACACTTTCAGTTATGATTCTGCTTTAACCTCTGACACTTTCAGTTATGATTCTGCTTTAAGTACAGTAGGTTATACTGTGTTCATCTCTTGTTAGTTTGGACATGTTTTATTCTGTAGACAGATGACTTAGAGCACATGCATACTGTTGAGGGATAAGTGAAGGACAGAAATAGTTCAATGTCGTTTGCATTCTGTAGGACCATCCTTGCAGCTATGTTACAGTATTTTACAGTAAACATGTAATGCATTGTCAACCCCCCCCTCCACACACAGACACACACTGTTTGTGCAGAACATCTGTAAAATAGGTTCATAGGAGATTACTAGGCTAATGGTCCTAGAGTCCTTACAAGCCTAGCCATATTTATCCTGAGTTTGTCTGGTGGTCAGTGGTTAGGTGAGTGAAGTCCACAAATGTAAAGGTCTATAGTAGTTAATACTGACTTCCTCTGTCCAGGAGGGGCATGGGTAGCATGTAGTCATATTCAGCTTGGCAAATGAAGCAAAAGAAAAGTGGGGGTTTCCTTGATTTATATCCTGTAGTATGCTACAGCAGAACTACCAATAAAAGCAATGCTTAATCAGACTATTGGGATCACTTTTCTAGGAATATAGTGTAACTCATGTATACTGGTAATTTACCCCCCCCCCCGCACGCGCGCAGCTGATTGGCATGCACATTGCAGTTATAATAATAATAATGGAAAAAAAGGTCGGTCGCGGACTTTTTTCAGTTTTAATACTTTCAAACTCTTGTTCTAAACATTTGTTAATAACATTGAGATGGGTAAAACAAACAGAGACATAATTAAATTGCTTATTTTTATCCGTTGCCAAAAACCCATAAAACGCTCATGAACCTCACACCAATTTAAAAGCAACAAAAAAAAGCACAAAAAAAATTTTTACTTATGTTTTTTTTTTTGTTTGTTTTTTTTAAACATGGGTTTAAGCCAGCGGACATATCATATGCTTAAAATAATTTTCGGACTGTCTCATTAAAACCATTAAATTCAATTAAAAACACATTTAACATAAGCGAGCTCAAACATTAACCAGCGGAGATCTTCTTGCTTACGCGGCGCGCTTTGTCTCGCGTACGTGATAACTTTACAATGCATGACGCGCACGATGCATCAGCGGAAGGGCATTATTAAGAAAAGCATTAGTTAATTTTAGTAATAGTTTCTTTTAATAGTTTATTTTCTTAAATAATGTCAATATAAAATAATGTGTGGGTACTGGGTATGTGTTACCCACACTTGGCTTTCATTGTTGGCTGTTTATTCGTCTGCTGTCATTATAATTTAGTAGATTTTTAATTTAATTGTATTTTTAATATTTTTTTTAATATATTTAATTCAAAAACAAATTTATAATGAATAACTTAAATTACACACAAACAACTAAACAAGTAAATAAAACTACTGTTCTAGAGATTGTGTTCTGTGCATAAGGTTCCACAGTGACAGACGTTGTGGAGTGATCATACTATTTCATTTAAAAGCATTTTGCAGTTTTTTGCATTTGTATTTTGTGTGTACTCCTAGAGACCTTTGTACCTGTTTATTGATTAAGAATACTATATTTTCATTCTACAGGCAGTCTATTGAATGGACTTTGAATTTGGCAGTACTGGCTGTACATGAGCATCAAAAATGCATAAACTAGAGTCCAAACAACATAGTTTATTTCATCTACAACAGTAAATAAAATGCATGAGCTTTCACATTTACCCAGAATGCTTCATCAGCAGAATAAATTGTTTTTGTGTATCTGACTCTAGTGTATGCATTTTGGATTTTACTGTTTGTGACTGGTGAGTCCTGTTAGCTGCAGAATGATATTGATTATGCCTTCTGTACAAAACAGACATAGCTCAATAATCATTATTCCTTTGGTTAGGGGAAATGTATTAAGAAGCCTTCACTTTTTTATACAAAATCATTGGGAGTAGGTATAGAAGTTGAGTTTGTTTTCAAATTCTGCTATCTAATGAGTTGTGTTACTTCTTTTTCCATTGCTCACTGCCTAGAATATTGTCCTAGTCCTGAGTTTGCTGATGGTACTAATTTGTTTGGTACATATCCCAGTAAATGTCCTGGTGGATGATGTTATACATCTGGTTCTGATCCTTATGTGTCTCCTTTCCTGGAAAAAGGTGAGCTACTGACATCAACTGCATTCTAATGGACTATGCAGATTTGATAGGAGACAGCTTCTTTGTGTTATGAACCAACTGAAGAGTGTACACGTTTGTTAATGTGCCTTTGACTACTCACTCACCCCCTTTTCCTGGCTAAAAAGCTTTACTGTACCTGCTGCATTCATACCTGAAGTTTTGTCAATGCTTTCAAATATTGGCCTTTACGTGAATAATAGTTTCTTTGAATCCCTCTCAATTCTGTTCTTCGGTGTACATTTTCAATACCAGATACAGGCTATCCTCTGTTAACTAATTACCATGGCTACTCGGTAGAATATGTCTGAATGTTGTTAGAAATTTAGGGGAAAACTATTGTGTCTTGAACTATATTATAATGAAAGGAAGAAACCATGCTTAAAAACATGTATATATATATATATTTTTTTTTATTTAACTAAAAGGCTTGGCAGAAGAGAGCTGTAGATTGTGCTCTGCTGAACTGTGTGATCTGATCTTTCTGACACATTAACAGCAGATATGTTCTTCTCTTATTAAATCTCTCATTACAATTGGTCATGCTTAAAAGAGCACCATGGAAAAGAAATGTATTCCAATAGCTATTGGAAAAGATAAAATAAAAAAGCTAGGGCCTTTAAAGGGGACGGCTGCTGTCTCTGTAAGTATGGTTTTCTCCTAGAAATGAGTTGTGTATATTATTCTTGATTAATTTTTTCTTTTTTTTTTTTTCTGATGAGCAACAAATTTTTTTTCTTCATGAGTTGTCAGATATATCTAAAAATAATCCTGGACTGCTACCAATGAATATTCAGATCAGTTCTGACAGGAATAATTTTTATTTGTGACTCTTCAAGAATATTCCATGCCTGGAGATAAGCTGGCAAGAATTTTAACTTTAACCATATCCTGTCTTTAACTTATTCCTTTACACTACTGTTGTTGCTGGCTGTATGTTTATGTTACTTATCCAACCTGATTAAATGTCTCAAAAGTGTGGACATACTTTCTTGTTGATGTATTACAACTAAATAGTTAAATAAAATAAAACTGAACACTGAACAGGCAGTGGTCTGATAATGGTGCTAGCAATATGTTCCAGACTGGAGTTTTGGGATTTTATGCTTGGCTGTATTTTTGTAGTTTGGCCTGAATCTCTAAACACTACTGACTTCTGAATTGGTTATTTATAGCAGAGATGCAGGAGCTATAACCTCTGTGTCGGGTGGGCAGTGCTTTGATCTCCACACAAAATACTTAATTGTTTTCTGTACATTACTGCAGTATTTTCTGGCAAATTAAATTTGATGAAGGTTTTTGATAGCATGCAGTTTTGAGGAATCATTAGGTATTCATTCCATGTAACAGGAAAAATGAAACAGCAGATAAAGATGTGCTGTTTTGCAAAATGTGTTTCTTTCTGGATTTCTTCAAAATCACATTCATTATTGTATTTTTGTTAGTTGTATATATTCCAGAGTGAACAGTATTTTTGTTCTTTAATTTGAGAGACTAGATGGAGCCACTGGGTTCAGCTTCTTCTGAGCAGACCACAAGGTAACATACCAGTGCTAAATTTACAGATGATATAAGTAGCATTTTTCATTCCAAATTCCCCATAGAGATAGCAGCTATATCAACATTAGACAAGTACAAGTTGTATAATTAAACATTAAGGGTTGGGGTTGGTAGCCAAACATAGTGATCAAATGCCTGCAGTGGCCACCAGACATACAGCACTGCAAAGTGGGGGCAGAAGAAGAACAACTAGGGTCTACTACAGGTACTCACATGCTAATAGCTTGTAACTCACCTGGTTGCTGTCACTTGCAAGAAAAGGCAAGTGCTCAAACTCACACTGGCATTATTTCTCTTTTTGTACATAACCCTCCCAACACCTGACCTCACAAAATTGTACAGCCCTACCAGAACCTCGTCACACATACCTATCAGATAATGTTTATGTATTTTATGACCTTAACATTAGATTAAATAATCAAATGTACCTCAGGATAGAGGAAACAAACACACATTATTACCTTGGAACTCATTATTCTGCCTAGTAACATATTTTTTTCTGGAATTTCACTAATCTAATTTGCCTTTTATTTTTATCTTCTCAATTAATTTTCTCTCCCATTAGCACCAGAGGCCTCCTCTACATCTAAGAAAGTATTGTAACACTTCAATAATTTTGCCTTGTCTCTGACAGTTGGTTACTCTCACTTACTAAATCTTTCTATCCCTCCAATGAGAACAATTACAGACACCAGCACATGATAATTTATCCCTCACACTTGTCATATCCCTCAGATATAACTATTTCTTGGCATTGATTATCTTTACTGCCACAAACATCAATATGCAGTTATGCCGCATTTTTTTTAAATTAAAAACCATTAACTATATTGCACAATCCAAGACAAATAGTGATTAAACACTGTAACTTGTATAAACACTTTCAAACTAGGTGAGTATTGAAAGTTGTTGTTCTTCTTTCGGCTTTTCCCGGTTAAGGGTCGCCACAGCGGAACTCCAGTCCGCTAATGATTGGCAGTTGATTTTTACTGTGCCGAGGTGCCAGCTCGATGCCCAACCTTCAGTGAAGGCACGCCCATTTACGCATGTCTTTTGAATGCCACTCGACCACAGAGAAGACATGCAGACTCCACACAGAAGGCGCTCCAGCCGATAATCAAATGGGAGAACCTCTTGCTGTGAGGCGACAACGCTATCGCTGCAACACCGCAGCTTCAGGTAAGTATTGAAAGTATCACACAAATATCACTGAAGAAAAATAAATAATAAAAACATGCTATAAATCATAGTTCAAGAAAAATAATCAGTAAACCAAACAATGGTTGGCATGAAGATACTGACAAAATGACAAGTTTTATCATTACAGTGGATATAAATTTTTCTGAATTTTATTTATTTAACATTTGTTTACCAGGAAAGTCCAACTGGGACAGAGCCCATTTTCAGTGGAGGACCAGTGAGAAATGGTCCAGATACATGTCTTTGGAATGTGGGAGGAAATGGAGCACTTGGAGGGAACCCACATGAAAGCAGGGAGGACATGCAGACTCCACAAAGAAAGCACGCCAGCCGAGAATTGGACCCGAGAACCTCTTGCTGTGAGTTGAAAAATATTTATTTATTATTTATTTACTTTTGTTTACTGGGAAAGTCTGACTGAGTAGGAGTCTATTTTCAGTGAAGGCCTGGGTTACAAAACATTTTAAGAAAAATAATTATACAATCATTAAAAATAATACAGAAAATAAATACAATTTAAATAATTATACCTAATTAGACATAATATAAAAACATTGGTTAAATATAGATACAAGTTATATGACAATAATGTAACAACCAGATAACTTTGAGCTTGTTTATAGAGAAATTAAAGGTATGTTAGTATAATACTGTGAAGTCCCTCCTTTGGGCCAGTAATCAAGGAGCCTCAATCTTCACCACTGACACCATTGAGGGATGTTCACCTGGAACAAAAATAGATACATACACTATTTCCAGCTGCAGCTCTCTGCACCAAGCACAATTTCCCTTAAAAGCATACAGGGAGCACACTCAGTCCTGGGGCTGGGTTCCCCCCTCTCTCTTCAGGCCCCAAATAAGACTCCCCAATGACACAGATGTAGAGTTGAGTACTCAGCCGAGTGTTCCAAGGCAAGTCCTCCACCACTGTCTCTGTGAAACCAGTGCTCTGTGTCCCTGCTCCAAGTCGCTGACATACACTCCTTGAGATTGGATTTTCACAAACACACACTCACAACACACACACACACACACACACACACACACACACACACACACACACACACACACACACACACACACACACACACACACACCTAGGAAAGGCTAAGACAAATGTATCAGCTATGCCCAGACTATAAGTAGCCAGCTACTCTAAGGCTCTTATAAGGGTACCCAATTATACTAAGTTAAATTAATACTAATGCAAATGGTAGTGCTTGATCAATGCAGCAGGGTTTTCAGGAGTGCCCACAGTGTAACTAAATGAATATAAGTACTCTCAGAGGTTAAAATATTCTTTAAAAGACCAGCCACAATGAAAAGTTTAAATATATTTAATAATAAATAATAAAAGAACATGAAAATACTAAATATCTATTTGTGAAAATATTAAATATCTATTTGCAATAAACACCAGAGTTTCAGTCACAGGAAATATTAAAAATAGCACAGATGGAAAGGTTCAGACAGATACAGAAAAAATACTTAACTAATCTCACTATATTTTACTGACTGATTTGAAGAATTACAGTTCCCTAGTTCACTTCCTAGAGCAAAGCAAGATGATGTAGGTGAGTGGTCCTTCTTTGTTAGGTTTCAAAAACAGACTGCCATAAGACTTCTGTCTCATCTAGTATTAAAACATAATTTCAGTGCTGGATTACAGAATGACATCAAATGCATAAAGTCATCTGACTTCTGGTTCCCACACTAACCCCTTTACTAGAAATAAAGTAGGATTCTTAGTCCTGGTTTTCACAGACATTTTGTCTTTGGCTGCAATCAGAATGGTAAGATACAATCTTTATGGCCTAAACCAGGTAATTTTAATTTCAGACTATTTTTCAAAGTTATCTGAACTGAGATTAACCTCTTCTTTTCCAGTATTCTATGTTAGAATATATACATTTCAGTCACAATACAGTATGGCATACATGTGTATTTCTTTTCTGTCTAGCAGGACCCACTGTTGGTACATTTTTTACCACAAGCAACTTTACAAATACATTTTCGGCACATACACTGTACAAATCAGTTTGATATACAAATGACATATAATTCTTTACAAAACTCCAGCTAGCTATGCTGGCATATGTTTCACATCCACTGCCCTGCTTCTCCTGGCATACATGGCAATACATCACATCATCACAAATACAAACAGGAATTGCAATACAAAGTGAGAGAAAAGGAGGCTTGTGGTATATTTAGAGAGAAAGCCAGGGGAGAGAAATTGATATAAGTAGGGAAGTAAGTGAAGAAGGGATAATAAGGAAATGTAAGGTATGAATAGGTATTTTTCCACATTTAGAGACATAGTTCATCCTGGTGTTGAGCAAGAACAGATCCAACTTTTAGCTAGAAAGTCTTTCAGAATGGTTTTGAAGGATGGGAAGGAGGGTATTGACCTGATGGATAAAGATAAGGAGTTTAAAGCCTTAGCAAGAGGATACGAGTAAAAAATGACCAGCAGATTTCATAGCTGTGTGGACAGACAGTAGTTTTTGGTCACTGTATTACAATGATCGACAAGGAATACATTTGTGTAGAATGTTTATGTTTCTGCATCAAAAAAATGACTTTGAACCAACAGGAAAAAAATATTCTGAAGATGGCTGGATTCAGCAGCTTGAATCGCGCACCTGCCTCATGACATTCCCGGATTGTTGGAATAAATTTACTCCTCTTCTGCCTCGTGTACAGTAAGCAATCATTTTCCACAAACTTTACTGTACCCAGCATTCATTACTTTGTCCTTCTGCCACAGCTTTGTCAGAATTACCTCTTTCTGCTGGTAGGATTACATCTTTACTATTAAAGGTCTTGGCTGCTTTCTCATGGCCAAGTCTGGAACATATACACACTGTGCCCTTTCAATTAACAACTCCTGCTGTGGAATACCACTCCAACTGCATATTTGTGCTTTCACAAAATTAATACAATTTGCTCCTTCCACTTTCTCTGGTACAGCAGAAAATCTCAGGTTTTCCCTATCTGCTCTTTCCTGTAATTTGACCATTTTTTATAACATCTCTTCTTGATCAGTCTCATACTCAGCCAGCCTTTTCTTCATTTTGACCTCTGATTTTCACAGTTTTATCAGCTCATTGAAATAACTCTTTAAAGACTCTTCCATTATCCAGTCTTTTGTTCTTTTATTTCAGTTGATATATTCCTTCAGTGTTTCATTTATTTTAATCAGCACTAAGCAAATTTGACTTATTTTTTTTTCCTGTTAACTATTGGAAGTTATGCCGTGCACCAAAGCTGGAGCTTAAACTGCTTTTTGTTGAACAGCTGGAGGATTTTTCACAGCCAGTGTTTTTCTCCTCACATTTTGTGGCTGATTTTATTTTAGGTTCTCTAAATGTCTTCTTTGCTGGCATCCAGGCAGTGCACTTACTAGCAAGTAACTGAAATTTGCCCAAAAAGACAAATTTACTGGTCGCTTTTCTGAGTTTCAGTTT
The DNA here is from genome assembly GCF_019279795.1 of Protopterus annectens. NCBI lineage: Eukaryota > Metazoa > Chordata > Ceratodontiformes > Protopteridae > Protopterus > Protopterus annectens. The sequence goes on along the minus strand of NC_056729.1, from coordinate 1,355,553,410 downwards.
TTACACTGAGAGAGATGAAATTAACCTGTTACTCAGTGTGCAGCCAACTTAGAAATCCAACTCTAGCCCAAATTTGGATAACATCATGGTAGCTGTACTCAGTGGTTGGAGTCTAAACAGAATGATACTAGAACTTGAGGCCCTTCTGCAACTTGATTGTATTCACATCTGTATCATTACAGAAACATGGTTCCAGATTCAGACTCAGATGACACCCTCTCTTCTACCTTCTCCCTTTACAGAATGAAGGAGGCTTTCAGTTGGGAAATCAAACAGTTTTCACATGCTCAGACCCACTACAGGGAACTACTAACTTTGCTTTCTCCCAGGCCGCTGGCTATCCCTCCTGTACATGTAGAACTGGTTGATGTCTATGAAAACATTGCTTTACATCCTGATTCTTTACTACCTGCTTCTAGGAAACCAAACAAGTTTTACAGAGTGCTTGAATCGCACAGTCATCTTAACAAAAATCCCAGGGCTGACCCCTCAGTAGTCTCTACTGAATCCACAAAAGGTGTACCCAAGGGGCCAACTAGACACCCCTTACCCAATGATAGGGAAAGCAAACTATTAGATAAATTTGGGAGAAAAAAGCTTATATCTCTACCACCCTTGCAATTACATTTTCATTTCCATATGCTAAAGTATGAGGAATCTCCCATGGGAAAAATTCTAGCTAAGGCATACTCTATTTCAGATAGAACTTTATCAAAGTAATTCAGAAGACAGCAAGAGAAACTTTACAAGTCTCCATATACTTCTTAAAGTGTGGCTACAATGCTTTAGATGCATCATGCAGAACAGCTACCACAGGTTCTGTAATCTACAGACATGCATGGCTTAGAACTCAGCCCCTGCCAGATAAGGTGCTCATAGATTCATTGGTACATAGGTGATTTCTAGGCTAATGGCATAACAGCCTTTGCAAGCCTAGCCAATAATACCTAGGATATGATAGTATTATATCTTAATTCCCCAGATACAGGATGGGATAGTATCAGGGTAGTGAGTCTTTGGGTTTTGGAGCTCTGAGTCATTTTACAGATCACCTGTGTCAATAAGGGACATGGGCAGCACCCCAGGAGTGAATCTACAGATCCCCAAACATTTATCTAAATTCTTCTTGAAGAGAGTGAAGGACGGTCTTTTTTTTTTTATGAAGATGGGAAGTTTATTCCACAGATGAGGTAGCCTTTGAGATACAAAATGTCTGTACAGCAAGGAGAGGCTAAACCACTGTTTGCTTCACTAGACAAGGAATTCCTTTTTTTCTGTCTCTGACACCAAGGTGCAGTATGAATTTACCCCTCAAAACCATGGCTTGCCCCCTCTCAAACACAAGACAAGAGTAGCCTCCCTATGGTAGGAGACCTAGGCAATTCAGGACGTGGCAAACTGAACAATTGCACAGAGTGGGGAGCTCCAAAGATGAGTTATAACTTGAAAAAGTAACTTTGACAAAGCCTACTGAGCTTGTTTTGTTCTACTAAATAAAGAATAATTTTAGATTCTGATGGCCTCTTTCTTCATGTTATACCAAAAGATTTTACTTAGTTGTTGTCTTTGCATCATTCCTAGCCAACAGATGTGTAAATAACGATGTCTGGACATCAGAGTATAAGAAAGGCATCTGTCAGTGCCATCTTTATTTATTTATTTATTTATTTATTTAACATTTGTTAACCAGGAAAGTCCGACTTGGAACTAAACCAATTTTCAGTGGAGGCCCGGGGAGAAAGGCTTCAGATGAATGTCTTTCTAACTGTATCTTCAGGCGTTTATAAGCAGTGAACAAGCAATCTGATGCCTGAAGACAGCACAACCTCTCCACTTGTTTACATTTGAGTGAGAAGGAGGAAAATCATTGGAGGTAGAGAGGGTATGATGGAGATAAGAGGACTATATGGAGAGAACTCCTCTTCCCATTATGTCCAATTATAACCTGAAAAAATCACCTTTGGGAAAGCATATTGAGCTTGATTTTTCTACTGAATGAAGAATAACTTTAGATTCTGATGGTCTCTTTCTTCACATTATAGTCACAGATTTTTACTTAGTTGCATATTTTATGCTTATTCGTTGGAATTTTGCCTGCTACTGATCATTGCTACTAGCTTGGATGATGCAAAGATTAGGCAGCTTGCAGGCTTCTGCACAGCAGGAAGACCCAAGAATTAATACTACAATACTGATCTACTCAAACATATGCAGCCATTGTAAGTGAGACACAAAAGTACTTTTTTCTATTTAAATGTGTAACAAAACTTTTTAATAATAGTGTCCATTCATAGAGATTGTCCAATTAATTGTGTTGTGTGTTGGTCTGCAGTAGATGCAATTGTAGCACCCAGTTTGCAATTGGCTGTGAATGTGGAACATGACATTGCAGTAATAAATTCAACTGAATTCATAAACATGTTATATAGAAAAGGACCTTACACAGATCCATGGGGAATTCCTGGAAAATTCCACCAGTAATTAGATTTGGCTTAGAGTGGTTTCAGTTAATCCTAATTATAGATGATTTAGTAAGTAACCAACCACTTTGAAACCAATGCCTTATAGTTGGGTTAAGATGCAGTTCTTTTAAGCCCTTACATGATTCCTTTTTATGTAACAGTATTAGCCTTCGATTAGTTCAGGTAAACCATGTCAACTGGAAGTCCATCATTTGACAGTCACTGACGCTGGTATAAAATTGAATAAGGTTCAATTAATAAATCCATACTGGTAAATGCTGAAGTTTAGATAGCTAGCAGATGAAATATTGTTAAAGTACACATTCAAAATATTTTCCATTAACTGATGTGATTCTTTGGACAAAAGTCTGAAAGTTGGTATTTCTACTTTATGGATTGGAATTATAAAGAATTCTTTCTAGTACAGTGTATATAACCTTGATTAAGAGAGAATCCTGGAATAAGTAGGCAAAGACAGGTAATAATTAATGGCACTTCTACTGACAAAGATTCTAATTATATAATCAGGGCATGTACTACAGTTTGGTTTCATAAAGGCTTCTGAAATTTTTTGATACAGTTGTTTGTAATCCAGGTCACCTTGTGATCAGGCAGAAGTCAGTTTAGTTAACCAGTTATGAAATCCCTCCCCTTCAACTTTTTAAATGTATTGGCCATCCTACTGTATTCCATAGTACCAGAATACAAAAGTGACCACCCCTTTCAATCCATGTTGCTGTTTTAAAAATAGTAACTCTCCACTAAACCTTAACTTTTTAAACAGGTAAAACTTAAGTAACCTACTTTCACATCTAACTTCTCTAGTGCACACTGCAGTGTGCATTTTTTTATCTTACCTTTAAGCATCCCTGTGACTAGCACTTGCTCTAATACCTGCTGGAAAGCACTAGGAAGCCTTAAACTGATACAAACACTCAACTCTCCTTGTTAATAAGGAGAAATTAATAGTAGGCACTAAACAGCCTATAACTGAAAAGTACCTTGCTAAGGTAAGGGAAAACAGCTCCTGTACTTTACAAATAAAAAAAAAAAGCACCAAACTAAGCATGTCAAAGGGTCAGCTTCTGGTGATTTCTCCTGTCCTCCTGTTGAATCTGGGCATACTGGGGCAATGCAGCAGTTTCCTCATGTACACAGACAACCCTCTCCTCCTACCACCCAACACTACAACCTGTGAGAGATGCACTTACATAGCCAAAATGGAAGCAAAGCTCTCTCCACCCAAGATTGTGCTAGACAGTCAAGAGGAGAAGGTAAACACCCACACTACACTTCAAGCAACACATAACCCTTCTAAACCCACACCACCAATGCCCTTAACTGTAACCGGCCCAAACAACAAGGACTTCTGAAGCTGAAACGCAAACAAACACCAATCACAACCAAAGTGTCACATAGTTCACAACACCAGTGTGCCACCCAGCAACAGCCCCTAAGGCAAGACAACGTACCTAACACTTTAGTCATAGGTGACTCTACAGTCCAGCACACTGATGTTCTACTCACCAGGTTGAACAAGGAGAAAATTACAGTCAGCTGCCTGTCTGGTGCCAGGATCCACCACATAACGCATGCACTCAAGTCACTCCACAACAAGTACAAATATGACTCTGTCATTGTCCATGTTGGAGTGAATGACTTGAGACGTACCTCCCTGGACTACATGAAAAGAGACATGGAAGAGCTCTCAGATCATGTGGCCCAGGCAGGTATGACCCTAGCCCTGAGTAGCATCCTGCCTTCACCCAGTATGATACCACAATATAAGGACAAAATGATTGACTTCAACAATTGGCTAAGCTTCTGGGGTCATTCAAAGGGGATCCAGTATCTGTCTGCCTGGGACGACATGATCGACAGACCACGATGCTTTGCCAGAGATGGTCTGCACCTGTCGCCCCTGGGATTCAGGTTACTGGCTAAGTCTCTTGCCACCCCTATAGTGCCTTTTTTAGGCAAAGTTCAAAGGACAAAACCACCACCGTAACAGGTACAAGCATGCAAAATCTGAAGGTAATGCTACTCAATGATAGAAGTCTAAACCTCAAAATGCACTCTCTCGAGGCACTCCTAAAAATGGAGAACATTGATATCTGTGCAGTAACTGAGACCAGGTTCAAGGCTCCAGAGAGCACCCCTGCAATACCAGGCTACAACTCTTACCACACTTTTCGGCCACCAAACCAGGACCGAAACACTAAAGGTGTTGGAGTGTCAATATTCACCAAGGATATTCACACCCCCAGGCTAGTTGCCCAACACAATGCATCTGAAATTCTCCAGGTGCAACTAACACTAGGTAAGACTGCAATCCAATTTGTAGCTTGCTACAGATCCCTCACTCACTACACCTTTCTAAACATACTGGAAAATATTAAGATAGAACCAAGCACCCTAATACTGGGTGATTTTAACTACCCTGCCACTAACTGGGAAAACTACTCATGTACCAACACCTTTGCCCAACAGTTCTTGGAATTCCTAAATTCCAACGCCCTGGATCAACTAATCCATAGTCCCACCAGGGGCTCCAATATACTAGACCTGGTCATTACCAACATGGGAAATCGATGCTGCACACCTATGGTCACCCCCTCGTTAGTCAGGTCTGACCACAAGCTAATTACCCTTAACATCTACATCCCACCCCCACCCCCCCAGTAAGGAAACCTCCATAAAAAACTTCTCCAAAGCCAACTTCATGCTACTCAAGTCAGAAGTGACAAACTTCATGACACCCATGCAGACGGGAACTGAATGTTCAACTGCTGAATCCTACACTAAGGCACTGTATGAGCACATCCACACATGCATGAATCGTGCAATCCCAAATAGAACCAAGATGCTCTCATCCAAAAAAAGGAAGCCAATCTGGTGATCCCCTGCCAAAAACAAACTTTATAAAAAAAGGAAGAAACTGTTGCAAAAAAGAGGAAAATCCCACGATGCAAAAAACTCCCTTACCACCCTCAGTAAGAAACTGAGATACCTCATAAAATCCTCCAAAGCTAGTTATGAAAATAAAATTGCCAAAGATTCCAAAGACAACCACAAGGCATTCTATAACTATGTCAAAAATCTAAATGGCAATGCTCAGATCTGCTCTCAGCTAAAACAGAATGGCATTAAATATACTGATCCCAAGGATATTGCCAATATCCTGGCAGATCGATTCAGTGCCAACTTCACCCCCCTCTCACCCGCTAAATGGCCCATCTCAATACCGGAAGATTGCCAAATTCTGGTAATAATGGCCACACGTAAAAAAAACGCACTCTCCAATGCTAAGAATACAGCATCCATGGGACCAAATGACATCCCGGGCTGTGTACTACATGAACTACAATATGAACTGGCACCTCACCTAAGTGTCATGATTAATCATAGCCTCACCTCAGGTTTCATGCCCACTGAGTGGTACAGAGCTACAGTTATCCCACTCCACAAGGGGGGATCCACCTTGGATCCCGGAAACTACCGTCCCATCAGTCTGACGAGCCTTATCTGCAAGGCCGTGGAGCATATTATCATGGAACTCATAAACAAAGACATTGGCAACCTTCAAACACTGGACCCCTCCCAGTTTGGGTTCATGAAGAGCCGATCTTGTCTCCTGAACCTGATTGACTTCTTTGGATCAGTCTCCAGAGCCATGGACAAGGGTAAAGTGGTCCACACAGCCTGTCTAGACCTTGCCAAGGCCTTTGACACCATACCCCACTCTGGAATCATAGATAAACTTACTAAGCTGGGCATTAATCCCTATGTCACCCAATGGGTTGCTAACTGGCTTACTTATAGAACCCACACTGTAAAAGTAGCCGACTCCAAATCCAGCTCCAGCAAGTGACAAGTGGAGTAACTCAGGGTTCAGTCCTGAGACTGCTCTTGTTTGGCATCTACTTCTCTGAAGTACAGGCCAACACTAAGGGACTCTGGCTAACAAAGTTCACAGATGACTGTAAACTGGGAGCCATTACTGAATCCCCAAATGATGTGGATACTCTACAAAAGGGCCTTACACAAACAGATGCTTGGTGCCAGAGCCATGGGCTCAAGGCCAATGCCAAGAAATGTATAGTTATCCCCTTTGGGAAAAACATGTACCAGTGAATTACCATATAGGTGGCAGTACACTAAACACCGAAAGTGTGATAAGAGACTTAGGGACACAGGTGGACAGTGGTCTCACGTTCGATTACCACATCACCACAACAGTCAGGAAATCCTTCTATGTGGCACACCTCATCACTAAGGGCTTTTCATCCCGAAAAAGGAGGTCATTATCCCACTGTACTCATCCCTCATTTGACCCATTATAGAATACAACGCCCCATTTGGTATGTACCTCTCAAGACATCTGCAACAGCTGGAAAGGCCGCAGAAATACCTCACTAAAAGAATCACAGGCCTAAAGCGGATGCCCTACGCTGACCGCCTTAAAAAACTCCAGCTATACTCTGTCGCATATTGTCTACTCAGAGGCAATCTCTGCTTAACATACAAGGCCATGTCAAATGCTGAGCTGTTGGACACGCTACATTTAAAGAAATCCCAATCCCTCAGAGCCACACTCTCCAGGGATCTAAACCATGTCATCACAATAAACAAAACATGGAGGGATAGGTTCCTGACCCAGAGACTCCCCAGACTCTGGAATAGATTGCCCATACATGTCAAGCAGAATGCCTCTTTGGCCCTCTTCAAAAGGAACCTTGACAATTGGATGGGAGAAAGGAAATTCACCCCGGGGATTACGTCAGTCGCCCTGCTATTCAAGGGTCCAGGGAAGTAAATAGTGTGGGAAGAAATAGCCAGGGAACTGTTATGGCTAGGCTTATATAGGCCCTAGGGCTGATAGCCTAGTACCAACCTATGAACCTATGAACCCTACTAGTTCATCTTTAATGACTGTTTTAATTTGAGATATAGGAATAGTAAACCCTAGGGTTAATATGATTATCTTCAGGTGTGAGGAATTCTATTACATCTGATGGCCTTTCTGATGGAAATTTGAACTGCCAGATAAGTCATTTTTTATTACTCTTCTTTTTTAGAGCATATATTATTCATCAATATTTTGGGAATTAATGAACTAAAATGGACTGGAAATTGTCATTTTTATATGAGGTAATTACGAGCTTGGCTTTCACTGACAAGAATGTTTCAAAGGCATGGAGTAGCACTTACTGTATATTCAAAAAACAATAAAAGGATGCCAAAAATCATTGTTCAGTTATATCTGAAAGAAATTTTAGAATGATCTCTCACAAACTCTAAGGCAAACCTTTCAACATTACAGTCATGCAAGCTTATGCCCCAGCTGCATATGATAAAGGGGAGGAATTTGACCAGTTTTATGAGGATATATAACACTTCTGAATATAAAGCCAACACTGGTATTACATTCCCCATAGGTAATTGAAATGCTAAAACAGGGACAATGGGGATGCTTGGCCTTTGTATATGAAACGAAGTCAAGCATAGACTAGTAGAATTTTCCCAATGTAATTCAGTGAACATGGGAAACACTTTCTTTCAACAGCTTTTGTGCCATATTTTATTTAGTTTTGAAGGTGTATGTAGGTTTTCAAAACATAGTTCTTGCAGCTAAAAATGTATCCTGGTGTAGCTGAATATTTTGGAAAAATAAAACATGGGCTCAAATTTAACCTGAACTGAATATGAGTTTATATTTTCACGTACATTATACAACTAACTAGCACATTAGGCCAGAGATACATACATACACACCCAGACAGACAGACACATACATATACATACTCACACACAGCACACAGTTGTAACAAATTCAAAGGTAATGCTAAACACCCAGCATTACAGAGTGATATATTTAAGAAAGACAAATATTCTGTACAATCACCATAAACTTACAGGCTACAGCTCATACCTCTTTTCTATGAACTGTCATCTGCTCCTTCATTTCCAACCCATGCATCAGGATCACACAGTTGCTTCATCAAGGCAGTGCAGACCATCACTTCTGTCCTGTTTTGCTGTTTTTATTATTGTTAATTCTGTTAATGGATGGTATAGAATGGATTTTGTGCAATATGATTTGGTTTGAACAGTGTTAATTACAAATACTGGTCAGCATATTAAATGTAAAAGCTGGATAAAGACCATGGTAAAAAGTGCTCTGATTTTTATTCAGTCTGTTAGTACTTTCTGACATTTGATTTTGATTATTGTATCAATGTCAAAATCAATGCAGCATTTTTAACATTAATCATGAAATATAAAATGCCGACTTGTTATGCTGTTTTATATTTTCCTGTTTCAAATGCAAGAATTGCTATAATAGGGACTCATTGCAACCTGGTACAGCTAAGAGTGATTCAATACTGGAATTGTTTCACAGTTCTGTTTTTAGTGTGTTTTAATGACATGGTTTGGTTCCTTTATGTTGATACGAAATGTTATCACGGAGAGACCTACCTGCTGATTGTCTTGTTAAGCAACCTAGATTCATTTCTGATAACCTACATCCCCACATAACATGGTTTACTGTCCACATCATTGCACTACTACAGACCTCCTTTTATTCATTTCCAACACGAACCAAAGCAGAAATATAGCCATCCTGACGTCTGCTGTATTCCTCAACCTGTCAAAAGCATTAGACATAGTCTCCTATGGTAGGGTGATTCAAAAACGTGCTTTGCTAAGATTTATACAGCAATACTCTCTTGGTCCAAAAACTACCTGGGCAATAGATCACAGGGTGTAAAATGGTAATACACTTTTTCTTCTTTCTCCCTTTCTCAGTAGGAGTACCCCAGGGATCCATTCTCAGTTTCCTACTTTTTAAAAGATTTGTTAATGATTTATACACACCATTAAGCATGCCACCATTATGTAGTGTGCAGATGACTCAATAATCGTATGCAGAGCTAAAATTCTTGATGAACTTCAAAAGCTAACCTAGTAATCTGTTACTTCTATTGGAGTTTGCCTCTCCAACTCCTAAATTTTCATGAATTTCAAAAAAATCTAAATTAATCTTATTTACTCCCAAACATCTCTGACCTCCTTAGACAGCATAAAATAGAACCGGTATCCAATACTAAGCTTTTAGGAGTCACTGGTGAAGAACAACTAAAATGTGACTACCGTACAAAAGAAGCAGTTAAGAAAACCCATCAGAAGCTCAGGTCACTGTATGGAATATACACTTAATTAACAAACTCTCCAAGAAGACACAAGACATTCCCACCTCCTTCAGTCCTCTACCGAGGTCCTGTGCTAATTAATCTACAAGACTTATAATTCAACCTCCTTGAGCAATGCTATAATACAGTCTCAAAATTTGCCACCAACTTATCTTATAAAGCACACCACTGCCTTGCTCTTAAAAAATGTTCCTGGCTAAAACTAGCCCACTACTTATCCTTCTCACATCTGATAGCCACACACAAACTCATCTACAAACCTAACCAATACCCAGTCCTACGCAACATTCTTTGATGTTACTTCTTAAATAGAGAGCTATGTTTTGTTAACAAACATCTTATCCATATAACCCTATCTACTAGGTTCACAGGTTCATAGTTTATAGTCAAATACTACGCCTACCTTTGGGCCATTTTAATCCTAGCCAGTTCCCCTTTTGTGTAGATCAAACCATGTACCTTGTGTTTGTGAGGTAAGCACCTTAACCATAACTTAGCTGTTGGCTGTATGCTCCTCCATAGTATATACACTATGGAAATTGTTACCCCTACTGCTTAGACAAAATGGCAATAACACATTTACAAACAAATTCAGACAACACTTACAAGAGCAGAAGCATATAACTAGTTCCACACAAGGCTGACCCACACTACCTTCCTCTTTCTAGACAGCTTTTCCTTCCTCTTCTGTCCTCACTTACATAATCATTTATAAAACTATTACATGTAACATATGACAAGCCTTCTTGTATTCTATTTCTCCGTTCCCTATTTTCAAATTGGTGCTGATCCTCCAAACCCAAAATGCTTCCTTCCAACTGTATTCTTCTCCTCCTTTTTCCTTCTGTCCAGCTCTATCTGTTGTCATGCTGCCTGCTCTCTCCCTAATCTTTCCCGCTATAGTTTCCCTTCTTTTCATTTCCCAAATTCACTTAATATAAATGATTTAGACCTTTAATCTTCTCTCCTTATCTACTCTCATCTCATCTGTCTGGCTATTACCTGAGAACTCCTCTCTACTACCCCTGTTTATGCTTTGTATTGCATTGCAACTACTATCCCTATTATGTTCTGATACTGCTATACAAATGTACATGAATGTGACTGATATTTAAAACTGATCTACCATGAATCTGCTTTGTATGTGTCATTGTGACTAATTACCAATATAATTTATTGTAAATCTATAAGTTTAACCCCTGTCTTGCTACTGTTTCTTCATAAGCTTATTTTATTGTCTCATCTTAACTGAAAACTTATTGTAACATTTTTCTCTTTTTTTGTACTTTTCTCCCCTGACACCCACTGAAAAGGGTTACTAGGCTGGCTCAGATAGACTATCATAATAAATAAATAAATATTAATACACTTCAGGCTTGACATTCTGTGGTGCTTCTCAGCAATGTAGCTATGATTTATGAATAGCACAGAAAGGTGTAGTAGAATGTTAGCCATTGAAAGAATGGATGATTTTTAGTGTTGGTTTTCTAAGCAGGGGATTAAAAAGAATAGTATACAAGTAGAAATTAATAAAACTATTTTACTATATATGGAGACCAGGCTTTTTACTCAATATCTGTTTTTCAGTTGTTTTTTTTTCTATTTTTATAACCAGGGTTGACTTCTATCATTCTATTTATAAAAAATGAATCAGTGAAAAAGAGTGGCATTGTATATGGACATTTTTATTTGCTTTCCAAAAGAATTTGACTTATCTTAGAAGGTACTGGCACTTGTTTTTCCAAGCCTTAATAACTTTTAATTTTTATCTTAAGGTAGAATAATGCTGGAATTGTGTTAATTAGGGAAGAGGAGGTGCAGCTAGTAAAATGTAAAATTTTAAATAATCAAAGACAGCAATGTGTAAGCAGCAGTGCTCAACAAAGTGGATATTATTGAGAGTTAACAGATTGAATTAATTTGGTAAAAAAAAAAAAAATAAAATAATAATTCTGATGTTAATATTTGTATTCCTTAAAACCCAAACTCTGGAAGAATTCTAAGAAATGGCTCATGTTGGATTTAATTTTAAATTAAAAAATGCATAAGTTTTAGAAAACTGAGTTACATTGATGTAGCTTTGTGTAATGTGTTTCTTTAGTGATAACATCCCAGAATTATATTATTACCATTGGGTTTAACCTAGCCAACTCATAACCATCTAGTTGACTACTTTAGGGATATCACTGATCTATTTTTTTATAGAAGGAACATCTTTATTAAATTTTCAGTTATGAGATAGGCATTCATACATATAAATGAAAACAAACCATACTGACATAATCTTAGTTGCAAGCATTATATATCACAAACCATATTGACATAATTTTAGTTGCAAACATTATACATCACTTATAATCTACCCAATCATTGTCAGTCAAACATTATATAACTCATTCAAATCCTGCCTTTTTTTAAACCTCATTCCTCCCTTGTATGTATTGTTCCCACAATTCTGATTTTTTTGCTATATAATTTGCTCATACCTTTTTCTAAAGATCCCAATTTCAGTTTTTTTATCTCTGTTACTATATTCACTACTGGTCTATTTATAACCATATAACTAAAAAAAGTAAAAAATATCACCATTGTTTCCTACAATTGCTTTCCCCCATGGTTTTATTCATTAACACATTAATGTTTGCATACAGAGTAGTGTTTGTTCACAGAGATCTAGCCCTTTATCTATGAAAGAAAAGGCACATTTCCCATGCTCTGTGCTGTTGGTCCCTTCTGTGACTTTGCCAGTTAAAAGAAAATGGAGTACAGTTTAAAGTAGAACTCTACCCAAATGTCAACTTTTTCTTTCAAAAAAGGGCTTTTTCTTACCTGTAATGTAATACTAAACATATCACCCACAGAAAAAGCATTATTTAATAATTATCCCTTTTGTTTTATGTCTGAGGTTACTTCTGTTTGTTTTTCTTTACTGCACATCTGTTACATCATGAAGGCTACTGAGAGTGGCAGAGTAATTAGATGAAGTCACTTATTCCAACTACAGAGCCATTAAGAAAACAATATCTCTTATAGGTTCATAGGTTCATAGGTAGATACTAGGCTATCGGCCCAAGGGCCTATGTAAGCCTAGCCAACAAGGTTCCCTGGCTTACACCACCCAAGAAAGTTATTTTCCTGTGCCACTGTCGAGCAGAGACACAAAAGTGACCCCCGGGGTGTATTTCCTATTTCCCATCCACTCATCAAGATTTTTCTTGAAGAGTGCTAATGAAGAACTTTGCTTGACATAGATGGGTAGCCTGTTCCAGAATATGGAAAGTCTCTGGGACAGGAATCTATCCCTCCAGCATATCCTGTTTATTGTGGAGACAAGGTTTAGGTCCCTAGAGCGTGTAACTCAGAGGGATTGGGATTTCTTTAGTTGTAGCATGTCCACCAGCTCTGGGTTTGACATAGCTTTATATGTTAGGCAGAGATCACCTTGGAGTAGTCGATATGCTATGGAGTAAAGCTGGAGTTTTTGAGGCGATCAGTGTAGGGCATTTGTTTGAGTCCAGTAATCCTTTTTGTGAGGTACTTCTGTGGCCTTTCCAGCTGCTGCAGATGTCTTGTGAGGTACATTCCAAAAGGGGCATTGTACTCTATAATGGGTCTAATGAGTGTCGAGTAGAGGGGAACAATAACCTCTTATTTCCTGGATGAGAACTCTTTTATGATGAGGTGTGCCATGTAGAAGGACTTCCTTGACTACTGTGGTGATGTGACTATCAAAGGAGAGACTACTGTCCACCTGGGTCCCAAGGTCTCTTATCACACATTCGGTGTTAAGTAGATTGCTGCCTATGTGGTAGTTCATGGGTACAGAGTTTTTACCAAAGGGGATGACACTGCACTTTTTGGCATTGAGGTTGAGGCCATGGCTCTAACACCAGGCATCTGTCTCAGCGAGGCCCTTCTATAGGATGTCCACATCATTTGGGGACTTGACTATGGCTCCTAGTTTGCAGTCATCTGCGAACTTCATTAGCCAGAGGCCTTCTTTGTTAGCCTGTACTTCAGAGAAGTAGATACCAAACAGGAGAGGTCCCAGGATGGAACCCTGTGGTACTCCACTTGTCACTGCTTTGATGTCAGATTTAGAGTCTGCAACTTTTATGGTGTGGATTCTGTCAGTGAGCCAGTTGGCAACCCATCTTGTGACGTAGGGATTTATACTTAGTTTAGTGAGTTTAGTTACAATTCCAGAATGGGGGATGGTGTTGAAAGCCTTGGCAAGGTCAAGATAGGCTGTGTGAACCACCTTACCCTCATCTACGGCTTTGGTAACTGCCTCAAAGAAGTTGATCAGGTTCAGGTGGCATGATCTGCCTTTCACAAACCCGAACTGCGTGGGATCCAGAGTTTGGAGGTTACCGATGTCTTTGTTTTTGAGTTCCATGATGATACGTTCCATGGCTTTGCAGACCAGGCTCATCAGTCTAATAGGTCGATAGTTCCTGGGATCAGTGGTGGCTCCCCCTTTGTGGAGTGGGATAACTGTTGCTGTGCACCATTCAGTGGGCACAAAGCCTGGTGTGAGGCTATTATTGAACATGGTGCTCAAGTGGGGAGCCAGTTCGTTCTGAAGTTCATGTAAAACACAGCCTGGGATGTTGTCCGGTCCCATGGATGCTGTGTTTTTGGCTTTAGGAAGTGCAGCTTTTACCTGCGTAGTTGTGATTACAGGAACTCTGCATTCTTCCTATATAGATATGGGCCCTATAGGGGGTGAGATGGGGGTAAAGTTAGCACTGAACCTATCTGCCAGGATGTTGGCAATATCAAGTTGGTTCTGTAATTTCCGTGCCTTTGTGCTATAACTCAGAGCAGATCTGGGTGTTGCCATTGAGATTCTTGACATAGCTATAGGATGCTTTGTGGTTGTCCTTAGAATTAGTGGTGATTTTGTTTTCGTAGCTAGCTTTGGAGGATCTTATAAGGGATCTCAGCTTCTTACAGAGGCTGACCAGGGTGCTCCTCCACTCATGGGATTTTACTCTCTTTTGCAACAGTTTCTTCCTTCTGTTGTACAGTTTGTTTATGGCAGGGGGCCACCAGATTGGCTTCCTTTTTTTGGAGGATAGCGACTTGGTTCTGTTTGGGATAGCATGATCCATGCACTCATGTAAGTGCTTATAGAGTGCATTTGTGTAGGATTCAGCAGTTGTAACTGTATTGTCCATCTGCATGGGTGTCATGAAGTTCACCACTTCTGTCTTAAGAAGCATGAAGTTGGCTTTGGAGAAAATTTTTACCATGGTTTCCTTAATGGGGGGTGGGGGTAGGATGTGGATATCAAGGGTGATTAGCTTATGGTCGGATTGGACCAACGAGGAGTTGACTTCAGTTGTGGAACACCGGTCACTCATGCTGGTAATGACTAGGTCTAGGATATTGTTTCCCCTGGTGGGGGTGTGGATAAGTTGACCCAGGGCATTGGAGTTTAAACAGTGGACTTTTAAATACGCCTTAGCATTTACAGATTGCCAGCATCATACCTCACATAAATAGTGTAGCCTAAATTCTGAACAAAAGCAAAGCTTTCATGCTTTTATTTTAGATGGAAAGAAGTAAGAAAACAAATCACACTTATTTTTATTATTACAAATTGGCTGTCTTTCCCTTTAATAAACCTCTGAGTGCTATAAACAAGAAAATATGTTCATCTTAATATTCTTACTTTCTGTCATTGTTTGAATTGACATATTTTTTTCAACACTGCATCTCTGCATTGTATAAAGTGTTTTGTTGACACTAGTCAGTGAGCTGGGGAAGGAAGACTGTAATGATAGCTACAACATTAAAAACTGTGAATGCAACACAAAGTATCTCAGTCTAAGTAACACCAATCACAAGGGTCAGACTTCTCACACTTGAGCACTGAACTACAGTTGTTACTTTGAAAAGAACAGTTAATTCAGGGAAATGTTGAAGCCTGCCATTCAAGTATTCCTTAAAATCCTTTATCAGAGGTGGCCACTAATGAAAATCAAAGGGAGCAAAGTAATTAAAAATGCGGATTGATGCAATCACAGTATTGTTTTTTTTTTTTTTCAATTGTGATTTTTATTTCAGTTTTTCTTTAAATACAGTGAACAGTCCAGTACAAGTTGACAATAAACATATCAGTGTAGTTACAATGAATTGAGAAACTAATAATGCAGAAAAGCTAAAAGGTATATGAGATGACTGACCTTCACAATATAGAAAGGCTCATAAAAAGAAAAATGACAACAGTAGACATTCTTTTATCTGTGATAAGCAACAAGAAGCGAATAAACCTTATAGTGTCGATTATGGCTTAGATTACAGACATACTGTTTAACAACTGAACGTTAATAATGATAATATAACATTAAACATTGTTATTTTGACAGGGGAGGAAGCGTAATCATATACCTGAACCTATCTAGGTAGCTATTTAGATTATTTACACTGGGTTGTCACTCATGCAGGATGTCATGTAAAAGATTATAAATTGATAATTTTTTCATGTGGTAGTATTAAGTACTAATGCTTATATACTAGAGGACACTTTGATAAACTGAATGGACATAGCTTAATCCTCTTGCAAATAAATTGATAGTAGCCTATATATGGAGCTATATAGGAAAATCACTATTTAATGGGGAATAGGGAAGAAACATAAAAGTGCTCTAGTTAACTTAATAAGGTTTTAGGTAAGCACCTCTGTAAGTCTGTTCTAGTATTTCTGGAAATAGGTTAACATCTTGTGACTTACTGTTCTTAGTTTATTTGCTAGAACATATTTGATAGCTACAGATTTAAATTCTGCCCAAGAAGTCTTGGATCTGTCAAGCCAATTGAGGGCTATATACGATTTCAGTGTAGCGCACAGTGTTACAATAATATGTTTAGACTCAAATGTATAGGAGCTGGGGAAAATGTTTAATATTGCCATTTCCCACAAGAGGGAAGATTTCATATAACCTGTTTTCTCCAATTTTGCTTTTAAAGAGCACCATAGTTTGTATATATTTTTACAAGACCAGAATATATGGAGAGTGTCTGCTACTGAGTTAGAGCAAGTAGGACAGAAAGGTGATGTATTGGGATTTATTTTGCTCAGGAAAAAGTGGTGTGTGATAGGTGTTGTTGTTAATCATAAATTGTGTATAGATTACTTTTTTAAAAGGAGTTAGTTTTATGGTTATGTCAATTGCCTCTAGTTTTTGTTCAATAGTTAAATTACTATTTTGACTTTCCCAATAATTAGAATGTAGGATTACGTCTTTGAATTTAATTTGTGTAATTAGTCTATAAGTTTTTGATAACATTTTAGTCCTCAATAAAAGAAGGGTAGTGATTTGTTGATACTGATGGTAGTCTTGTGTAGTTACATTAATATCTGATGTCATCAGAGTTACTAGATATAATATTTGCTTAATAATTATGCAATATTGTTTACTTGTTGCAAGGGAGTCTATAGATCTTTGATTTGATAAAAATCCCAGACTGAACACTTCTTTATGTTTGGGTAATTGTTCAGATTTATCATGTTGTTATTAATTCTGATATTGGGGTTCATATGTATTGGTTGCGCCATAATTAAAGAGTTCTTTAAGTTCAAGCAGGTTATGAGCTTTTGGAAGCAAACACTATTATTAATTAAAATAGGATGCATCTTGAAGTCTTTCAGAGTTTTGTTATTGAGAAAAGGTAAAGCCTTTGGGTTTATATTGGAAGAACTGAGGTGCTGGTAATAAATTTTGATCCAAAGAGGGTGCCATGATGTAAAAGAGAGTTCATAATTAACTAATCGCATAATATAACTGGCATTAATTATAAGGTAATATGTCTGGATGTCAGGGAGGCTCAGACCACCTTTCTCCTTAGGCAGAGTAAATCTGTTATAACTGATTCTGGTGTACTTACGATGCCAGATAAATTTGCCCAATGTTGTTGTCATGTTAGAGAAAAAAAAATATTTGGAATGTTTTGATTGATGGCATAGAACTGAAAAAGAATTTTGGGGAGGATATTAATTTTTATGATTGCTGTCTTGGAGAGAAGGGGAAAGGTTTAGGTTTTTCCATCTGTCTAGATCTTCTATAACTTTTGACCATACTTTATAAAGATTTTTTTTTATTATTTCCTGAGGGGAATGGGTAAAGGTGATGCCCGGGTATTTGAGTGAATAATCTACTTTAATTTTTATTTCTGGGATGAAAAACTCCTTCTGTCCTAGAGGGCTTAATGGAAATATTTTTGATTTACTTGGATTCATGGCATAGTTTGATATAGCCGAGAACATGTCGATGGAGCTTAATATCTTTTCCAAGTCTGTAGAGGGAAACTCAAAGTAGATGTTATGATCATCAGCAAATGCTGTGTACTTAACTTGAACTTTGGAAATGTATATAGACTGGTGGAATGTTTTTTGGCTTAATTTCAGGAGGAGGGCCTCTAAATAAAGGCTGAATAGATAAGGAGAAAGCGGACATCCCTGTCTTGTGCCATTTACTATTGGAATAGGGTTTGATTTTTTCTTGTTTATGTATAATGTAGTAGTAGCCTTGTTATATAGAACTCTGATCATAGAAATAAATTCTTCAGGAAGAGCAAAAAGTTTCAAAGTGTTGAAAAGGAAATTTAGGTTGACTCTGTCAAAGGCCTTTTGTGCATCTACAGAAAGTGCGTATTTGGGGGATTTATCTTTAACTGTCATGTTTTTTATTGCTTCTGTTGTTAACGTATTGTCCCAAACTTGCCTATTACTCATGAATCCTAGCTGTTCTGGAGATATAATATAAGGGAGTATTTTATTAAGTCTGTGAGCCAGTAGTGATGATAGAGTTATTTATTTATTTATTTCAGTTTGATTACCGGGGAAGTCCACTGGGCCAAGAAGTGCCCATTTTCAGTGGAGGCCCGGGTAGAAAAGCTCCAAGAACAGTATAATACAATATAGGTTACACAATGCAAATAAAAGTTACAAAGTAAAAATACATAGTTTTTATATCTAGGTTAATTAGTGCAATTGGGCTATAATTGTTGGGGTTATTTTCATTCGCGTTAGGCTTTGGTATAAATATTGTCTTAGAATTGTTTATATATAAATCAGTAATGCCGAATTATATTATATAATTATATACTTTGAGTACGAGTGGAGCCATTTGTTCCTTGAAGGATTTGTAGAATTCCGCTGAATATCCATTGGGGCCTGATTTCAAGTCATTGATAGCTAGTAATATTTCTTCAACTGCTATTGATGCCTTTAGTATATTTACCTGAATGTCATTTAATAATGGGAATTGTAGTTCATCTAAGAAGTTATCAGTGGATGCTTCCTCAGCATGTTTTTGGGGGCCATAGACCTCCTGATATATTTCTTCAAAAACTTGAATGATTTCCTTGTCCGAGATGAAGGACCTATTGTTATAATTAATTTGTTTTATTCTAGTGGGTGAAGGTTTAATGCTGATTAATCTGGCCAGAATTTAAGAAGTGGTTTGGGCCCATTCAGCATACCTATGGAGAAGTCGTAAGTTCATTAAGTGAAGATTGGTTTAATTGGATTTCATGCAGTTGTTTTTGTAAGGATAGCATCTGTTTTTCTAAATCTGGGTTGTGTTTGGTTTGCAGATCTTTCTCTAGACTATTTAGTTTGGATTCTAAGGTAGCCAATTGTGATTTAGCTTGTTTCTTTAGTAAGGATGCTTTTTTGAATTAATAATCCTCTAAGTGTTGCCTTGGATGTGGCCCATTGGATGTCAATGGGAATGATTGATTTTTCTAAGTTGTTGTTTGTTTGGCTAAGAAATTCTTATATTTCTTGGCAGAGTTCTCTATTTTTAGAAGGGTTGGGTTTAGAGTGCAGTTTGATGTAAACTGGTCTTTTATGTTTGACTTGGCCTCGCTTATTTTTAGATTAATGAAGTCCAAGGCGGTCAGGAACACAATAAGAGAGAGCTCGTATAATAAAAAGATTTAATATTACCACAAAAGTAAAATTAGCGCTTTCAAGGGTGAAATAACCCACCTTCATCAGATTACACAGCAGAACATACAATGACCTTCATTTATGCCTTTAGGCATAAGATATGTCCAATAACATTAAAGTGCATCTTTCCATCTGTTTAGTTACCGTAGCGACCTTAAAGTAAGATCGCTACCTACATAGTTTTCTTGCACTGTTACCATCTAAAAGAATACATGTATTTAAAACCACAACAATTTTTTAAAAAGCATTAATGCGTGTCGTGCTTGTATTAAACTAACCTATGTGCATACTCTTGGATTACGGCAGACTGTCATTATATTTACTATCACAAAAGTAAATGCAAGGGAAAGTCCTTCTACACTTTACGCCCCCAGGCTGACAATAGTATAAAGGGACATTGTGCTTAATATTAAATATACTTCTATAACAATGCTCCATATTATTGATAATAATATGCATGCATTATACTAATTATATGCAAAATTATATCCAGATCTCACTAAGTCCGTACATTACCTATTCTTACTTCCTTAATTAAAGCAAGAATGATAAACAAGTTTACAAAAATAAAAAACATTTAATGTTAAATTTTTATAAATTTGTATATTGTTATTAACCTAATCTTGAGTTATATAGTCAAATCTATAACTCAATTACTGTGATAATATATAATCAATAATCATAAACCTAATATTTACAATAATGACATAAACAACCTTATCTCTACCTATTGTATGCTAACCATTTTAAAACACATTTAATAGAGAGGGCCTCGTTGATACCTGGTATAACCTGTGCCCTAGTACGAATTTGCCAGCATAGTTCGTCAATCTCAAGACGAACTTGCCAGGGCCCTCCTCTGATATCTTGTTTTCTTTGTTGCAAAATAACAAATTTAAAGGAATGTCCACTATTATCAGATACATGCCTAGCCAGAGCGTTATTTTGATCCTGTTTAGAGATTGCATTAATATGCTCATAAATTCTAATTTTTAATTTGCGCTCCGTTTTTCCTATGTAAAATGCCTTACATAGGTTACATAGAGCCGCATATACCACTGATTTTGTTTCGCAATTAAAGTGGCCCTTGATCTTGTATTCCATCTCATTTATATTGCAAGTTGTACCCATCTTTATGTAAGTACACTGACTGCATGATCCGCACCTAAACATCCCTGGTGGACAATTGGACATCCTTTTTTGTTTTGTTTTTTGCATAATACATTTAAGGTTATCCCCTCTCCTATATGTTATTCTAGGTTTGTCACCAAAGAGAGCAATCAAACCCTTATCATGTTTAATTACCTCCCAATTTTTATTAATAATTTCCCTTATTGGTTGGAAATCTAAGGAATATGTATGTAGGAAACTACAACAATAATTTGGCTTAACTAAATTTGGTGTAGAAATGTTACCAACAGAACCAGGGGTTCCCAAATTAACATCCAAATTGATAGTTTCTGTAACAGGAAGCAAGGGTAAAAAATGGCCTCCCGTCCTTTTGTTAGTGACCTCTAGTATAATGTTGTTAACTAAATTTAGGGGGTATCCTCTTGATATAAACATAGTTGATAAATTTTCGCATTCCATTTGAAAGTCATTGTCATCTGTCACCATCCGTGCCGCCCTGACCAGTTGGCTTTTGATTACTGATCTTTTTTGGTGGTACGGATGGTTACTCGAAAAGTGTAACAATGAGTTACAATATGTGGGCTTTCTATAAATAGTGCTTTTGAATCTGTTATTGGTGGTATCCTTTCAAATGGAATGCGAAAATTTATCAACTATGTTTATATCAAGAGGATACCCCCTAAATTTAGTTAACAACATTATACTAGAGGTCACTAACAAAAGGACGGGAGGCCATTTTTTACCCTTGCTTCCTGTTACAGAAACTATCAATTTGGATGTTAATTTGGGAACCCCTGGTTCTGTTGGTAACATTTCTACACCAAATTTAGTTAAGCCAAATTATTGTTGTAGTTTCCTACATACATATTCCTTAGATTTCCAACCAATAAGGGAAATTATTAATAAAAATTGGGAGGTAATTAAACATGATAAGGGTTTGATTGCTCTCTTTGGTGACAAACCTAGAATAACATATAGGAGAGGGGATAACCTTAAATGTATTATGCAAAAAACAAAACAAAAAAGGATGTCCAATTGTCCACCAGGGATGTTTAGGTGCGGATCATGCAGTCAGTGTACTTACATAAAGATGGGTACAACTTGCAATATAAATGAGATGGAATACAAGATCAAGGGCCACTTTAATTGCGAAACAAAATCAGTGGTATATGCGGCTCTATGTAACCTATGTAAGGCATTTTACATAGGAAAAACGGAGCGCAAATTAAAAATTAGAATTTATGAGCATATTAATGCAATCTCTAAACAGGATCAAAATAACGCCTGGCTAGGCATGTATCTGATAATAGTGGACATTCCTTTAAATTTGTTATTTTGCAACAAAGAAAACAAGATATCAGAGGAGGGCTACAAGTTCGTTTTGAGATTGACGAACTATGCTGGCAAATGATTAGGGCACAGGTTATACCAGGTATCAACGAGGCCCTCTCTATTAAATGTGTTTTAAAATGGTTAGCATACAATAGGTAGAGATAAGGTTGTTTATGTCATTATTGTAAATATTAGGTTTATGATTATTGATTATATATTATCACAGTAATTGAGTTATAGATTTGACTATATAACTCAAGATTAGGTTAATAACAATATACAAATTTATAAAAATTTAACATTAAATGTTTTTTATTTTTGTAAACTTGTTTATCATTCTTGCTTTAATTAAGGAAGTAAGAATAGGTAATGTACGGACTTAGTGAGATCTGGATATAATTTTGCATATAATTAGTATAATGCATGCATATTATTATCAATAATATGGAGCATTGTTATAGAAGTATATTTAATATTAAGCACAGGTTCTACCTGACTTCGTCGACAGCGCAGAAGACCGACAGCGGAATTCGGAGCTCCAGAAGACCGAAAACGAAGAAGACCGACGCGAATCGCGGTGGCAGAACATCGACAATGCAGAAGACCGACACGACGGATGACAACACCAGCGCCGAGGATGCCGACATGGGGAAAGGCTGTGAGTATCACGGTAGTGACGGACGTTAGAGTGCGAGGCAGGTAAGTGTGGAGATTGACGGTCTGTGGGGATAGGGGTGGAGTTAAGTGAGTTAGGGTTAGGGAGGCGATAGGGGTGGGTTAAGTGAGTTAGGGTTAGGGAGGCGATAGGGTGGGTTAAGTGAGTTAGGGTTAGGGAAGCGATAGGGTGGGTTAAGTGAGTTAGGGTTAGGGGCGATAAGGCGGGTTAAGTGAGTTAGGGTTAGGGGCGGGTAGGTAAGTGTGCGATAGTGACGGACCTTAGGGTTAGGAGTAAGGTTTAGTGTGGGCTTGTAAGGATTTTGGTGTGCTTGTGTTGTGTGTGTGGTTTGTGGAATGGGGATGTGTTTTGTTTTTAATAATTGTTATTGTGGTGTGTGCAGTGTATGGGGTTTCGTGTTTGTGTACCGTCGGTTATTTCGTTGTCGGTTATGTGTGGTTTCGTGTTTATGGACTGTCGAATATGTGGTGTCGGTGATGTGGTTGTCGGTGTTGTGTGGTTTCGGCTATGTCAGGTAGAACCTAAGCACAATGTCCCTTTATACTATTGTCAGCCTGGGGGCGTAAAGTGTAGAAGGACTTTCCCTTGCATTTACTTTTGTGATAGTAAATATAATGACAGTCTGCCGTAATCCAAGAGTATGCACATAGGTTAGTTTAATACAAGCACGACACGCATTAATGCTTTTTAAAAAATTGTTGTGGTTTTAAATACATGTATTCTTTTAGATGGTAACAGTGCAAGAAAACTATGTAGGTAGCGATCTTACTTTAAGGTCGCTACGGTAACTAAACAGATGGAAAGATGCACTTTAATGTTATTGGACATATCTTATGCCTAAAGGCATAAATGAAGGTCATTGTATGTTCTGCTGTGTAATCTGATGAAGGTGGGTTATTTCACCCATGAAAGCGCTAATTTTACTTTTGTGGTAATATTAAATCTTTTTATTATACGAGCTCTCTCTTATTGTGTTCCTGACCGCCTTGGACTTCATTAGTTTGTTTTTGTGTTTGATACGGAGCTTTGTGATGGCGACCGGAACCGGAGAGAGTTCTCCACAACTCTTCACGCAGCGGAACGAGGATCATGAACCTAGCGGCAACTCCAGCTGCAATTTAACAGCACTTGTTGAGGCTCTACTGGGCAGGGTAGATGCCTTAACACAGAAGGTAGACGCAATGGCATTACCGGCTTTGAGAACCGGTAACAATTTTCCACCGCCTGGATTTGGTACCATAGATGGAAGCTCCATTACACCACCAAATGGGCAACAGTCCCCTGGGCTTCGTAATACTGATGCCGGATCAACAAATAGCAGTAACAGACTTCTCGCTCCTGGTGATAAAGACTCTCCATCTGTACCTGGCGTTTTGCTATCAGGTAATGACTCTACTAATATGCGTTTAAATAACAACGCAGAGGGTATTCCGAATAAGCAGGGAATACCCTTAATGTCAAACTTTTTGTCTAATAACAACTTTTTTAGTCAGGAGTTCCATCCGCACGTTTCATCTTTTTTAAGAGGAACTCCAAGTAATGGCACTCTATCGGACAAAATTGACTTGTTTGACAGTAAGCTTTACAAATGTAAAAAGCTTCAACTAGAGGTCTCCTATTTGACTGAGTGTATTAGGAACAAGGTCATTCCTAAAGGCCTCCGACAATGGCGATTTCCTGCTGGCCTTTTGGACAGTTCTCCCTTTTATCAAGAACTTTTAGACCTGTTTGATAGGCAAAGTACTGAGTTTTTACAAGCTCTTATTGCATATTATTCAAAGGACATAGGTATCCTCATGGAAGAGCTTGAAAACTTAGAAAAATCTATTATATCGGACAGGGAGTTTTTCCGATACAAATATGAATACTGTCGTATATATACCAGTATTGAAGCAAGTATGGAAAAACTTTTGGCCATAAAGAAAAAGAAACTAACTAGGGATATAACTGATTATAGTAATAAATGTGCTTATCCTAAACCTCCTAAAGCACCCATAATGGCTCCAGAAGGAGCCATAGATCAATCGGATAATATTGGGGAACAAAATCAGAGGTTTAACAATAACAACTTTAGCAATAGTAATCATTCAACTGAACAAAGGCATGGGCCAAGAAGGAGTCCTAGGTTCAACAATAACAATGCTAATGGAAATGTCCAAGTCCCTAACCAGGGGCATGTCCAAGTAGGGGGATCAAATAACTATAATCAACAGAACATTGTCATGGATGATGAGACAGAACAGGACAATCAGGGTTTTCACTTGGTGAACAATTCCAAGAGGAAAAATCCTCCTCAAGTTCAGAGGCAGAACAATCCGAGGAACAAAAGACGGGGGAGGAGGAGATGATTATGAACATTCCTTTTGGCACGGAGCCTGTTATTTCAAGAAGCTCTCATAGTGACTTTGTCTTGTATAATTATACTTTATTGAATGTACAACAGGACATGGTTGACTTTCTAGCTAAGGATTTGACATTTGTTCCGGCTAGGCACATGGACACATAACTAGGGAAAAAAAAAATTTTTAATTTGGAAAAAACTTAAAAATTTTTTATGCCCTTGTGAACCTTGGAGTGGGTTGTCTTTTAGCCTTGCCTAAAAAGGACATGGGGTAGAAGAGCTTTGCCAATATCAAAGCCCAGGGGTGACAGGTGCAAGGCCCTAGTGAAGCATCTTTGTCGAGCATGTCATCCCAGGCTGACAGGCATTGGATCCCCTTTGAATGACACCAACTTAAGCCAATTGTTGAAATTGATCATCTTGTCTTCATATTGTGGCATCATTCTTGGTGAGGCTAAGATGCTACTCAAGGTCAGGGTCATACCGGCCTGGGCTACATGCTCAGAGAGCTCCTCTTATGTCTCTTTTCGTGTAGTCCAGGGAGGTACATCTCAGGTCATTCACACCAGCATGGACAATGACTGAGTCATATTTGTACTTACCTTGGAGTGACCTGAGTGCTTGTGTTATGTGGCTGATCCTAGTGCCCAACAGGCAGCTCACCGGACCTTCTCCTTGTTCAGCCTGGTGAGCGGACGCCAGTGTGCCTGATGATAGAGTCACCTATTACAAGTGTATCAGGTGTGTTGTTTAGCCTTAAGGGCTGTGACTGTTGCACACTGGCTTTGTGAGCTATGTGTTGCACATGTTTTGTTTTGGGGTAGGTTGCTTGGGTGTCTGCTTTGGAGGTCTCTGCTGCTTAGGCAGATTTTTATTTAGAGCCTCAGTATGTTTTTGTGTGTTTATGTGTTTGGTTTGTTGTCGTGGTAGGTCTATGTGAGACTGGAATTGTAGTGAGTGTGGTTTCCTTCTCCTCCTGTCTGGTTACGCCAGTACTGAGTTGAGAGAGCTTTAGCCTCCAGTTTGGATATATGGTTGCATCTCTCACATGTGTTGGAATTTGTTGGGAGGAGGAGAGGGTTGTCTGTGTACATGAGGCAGTTGTAACATTGCCTCAAGATTCCCAGATTCACCAGCTGGACCGGAGAGGAGATTGACAACTGACCTTTGGACATGCTAGAATAGTATTGGGAATTCCTTTATAATTGAAAAAAAGGGCCAATGGGGAACAAGGTACTCAAGGGGATTTTGTGAGGGTGTAGTGCTTTTAATTTTTTAGAGCTGACTTATATAATTGCTTTAGTGAGCAAGTGCCAGGTAACTTAAATGCAATGTGCTACAGGTAACTTAAATGCAAAAATGACAAACAGTAACTTTCTTTCAAGTGAAACAAGGAAATAAGTACAGTAAGCAATGCAGATATCACTAGGGATCCACAGAAGTGCCACATTTTAGGTGGAATTAGCGTTTCAGGGAAATAAACAAACAACAAGCATACAAATAAAGCTAGATTCAGCAGGCCTGGATCTAGTCTATGCTACAGCAAACAAGGTGTACCAATTTCAGTAAGAAACAGTTAGAATATGCAGGCACTATAAGCCTCTAACCAGAAATTCCCTGCTCAGAAGGGCAGAGTCCTGCCTCTCCTCCCACAAGAGTGCAGACCGCAATCCTTCTTAACGTAAAATAACTGGCCTGAAGCCCGAGTGCTTAAACCAGAACTAATACACTTTTAGAATAACAGACACTGAGCTCTCAATTAGCAGTTCCCAACTTAGAAGGATGTAAGCTACCTGTCCTGTCACCACAGTGCAGGCCACAAACCTTCCTAATGTAAAACAACTGGTCTGAAGCCCAAGTGCTTAATCCAAAAGACTTAGAAATGATAGCTACACTTTAATCAAGTTACTACCAGCAGTAATAAATACAACTGAATACTTTTGCCTGGATTAGTGCCCAGGTTATACAAACAAAGCTAAATTCAGCAGGCCTGGATCTAGTCTATGCTACAGCAAACGAGGTGTACCAATTTCAGTAAGAAGCAGTTCAAATATGCAGGCACTATAAGCTTTAACCAGAAATTCCCAGCTCAGAAGGACAGAGTCCAGCCTCTCCTCCCACAAGAGTGCAGAACACAAACTCTCTTAATGTAAAATAACTGGCCTCAAGCCCAAGTGCTTAAACCAGAATTAATACACTTTTAGAATAACAGACACTAAGCCCTCAATCAGCAGTTCCCAACTTAGAAGGATGTAAGCTACCTGCTCTGCCACTACAGTGCAGACCACAAACCTTCCTAATGTAAAACTGGTCTGAGAGTGCTTAAACTAAAAGGCTTACAATGAGTTACACCAAGCAGTAATAAATACAACAGGACATGGTTGACTTTCTAGCTAAGGATTTGACATTTGTTCCGGCTAGGCACATGGACATAACTAGGACTATAATAGACCTTAAAATTTATGTAAGAAAACTTAATTTGAATTTTTTAATGGGACATGAGGCAGTTGTAAATTTTGCCTCAAAAAAATATGTGAATTGGATTTATGGGCAATTAAAAACCATGTCACATATAATAACATCAAGGGTGGTAATAATATGTCAAAACTTGAATGGGACTTTCTACATTTGCTGCAGGACTGTAATGTTCGAGTCATGAGACCTGATAAAGGAGGGGGTGTGGTCTTAATGGATCAATATAAATATGTTGAATATATGATGGAACATCTTGACACAACGGCTTATGAGCAGGTATCATTAAATGAGATTCATGGAGCATATAGGAAAATTTATGGCACTTTGAATGACCTGTTTTTGGAGGGGTTCATTTATTCAGATACCTTCCATTATTTGGAGATGTCTGCACCTAGAATTCCTGCATTTTTTGGTGCACCTAAATTACATAAGCGACTACAGGCCCCACCTTTCAGACCCATTATAGATGGGAGGGGCTCCATTACATATGCCTGCGCAAAATATGTAGACAGTATTTTAAAGCCCCTCATAGGAGCAGTTAAGCATATCTGTAAAGACTCTTGGTCTTTCCTGAGGGACATTAGCAACCAAATATATTCGGCTGATTCTGTGTTTTTGACAATTGATGTCAAAGACCTCTATACGGTCATACCCCAGGATTTAGGCCTATCATGGGTCAGGAGTTCTTGTCATGTAGGAGACGATATATTTACACTGTTGAAGTTCTCGAATTAGTATTAAAGAACAATTTACTTTGGGAATTTTTACCTAAACATCAGGGTGGCCATGGGTGCTTGTGTGCATTTGCAAATGCAGTAATGACCTATTGGGAGGATGAATTTTTATTTAAAGATTATATTTTTCGAAAACATATTTCCTTTTATACAAGGTACCAGGATGATATCTTTTGCATTTGGAAAGGTGAGACATCAGCTATTCCACAGTTGATTGACAATATGACAAAAATGACTGAATTTCTTAGATTTACATATTCGGTGGCCAATTTGGAAATCAACTATTTAGATGTTCTCCTTTCCAAGGATACCACCAATAACAGATTTAAAAGCACTATTTATAGAAAGCCCACATATTGTAACTCATTGTTACATTTTGAAACCATCCACCACCAAAAGATCAGTAATCAAAAGCCCCAATTCACAGCTGGACCGGAGGGAGATGACAATGACCCTTTGGAATGCTAAAATTTGGATCCTTTATAATTGAAAAAAGGGCCAATGGGAACAATACTCAAATTTGGAAGTGCTTTTAATTTTTAGTTACTACATATAGCTTTAGTACAATGCCAGGTAACTTAAATGCAATGTGTTACAGGTAACTTAAATGCAAAATGACAAACAGTAACTTTCTTTCAAGTGAAACAAGGAAATAAGTACAGTAAGCAATGCAGATATCACTAGGGATCCACAGAAGTGCCACATTTTAGGTGGAATTAGCGTTTCAGGGAAATAAACAAACAACAAGCATACAAATAAAGCTAGATTCAGCAGGCCTGACTATCTATGCTACGCAAACAAGGTGTACCAATTTCAGTAAGAAACAGTTAAATATGCAGGCACTATAAGCCTCTAACCAGAATTCCCTGCTCAGAAGGGCAGAGTCCAGCCTCCTCCCACAAGAGTGCAGACCAATCCTTCTTAGTAAAATAACTGGCCTGAAGCCCAAGTGCTTAAACCAGAACTAATACACTTTTAGAATAACAGACACTGAGCTCTCAATCAGCAGTTCCCAACTTAGAAGGATGTAAGCTACCTGCCCTGCACCACAGTGCAGGCCACAAACCTTCCTAATGTAAAACAACTGGTCTGAAGCCCAAGTGCTTAATCCAAAAGACTTAGAAATGATAGCTACACTTTAATCAAGTTACTACCAGCAGTAATAAATACAACTGAATACTTTCCTGGATTAGTGCCCAGGTTATACAAACAAAGCTAGATTCAGCAGGCCTGGATCTAGTCTATGCTACAGCAAACAAGGTGTACCAATTTCAGTAAGAAGCAGTTCAAATATGCAGGCACTATAAGCCTTTAACCAGAAATTCCCAGCTCAGAAGGACAGAGTCCAGCCTCTCCTCCCACAAGAGTGCAGAACACTCTTAATGTAAAATAACTGGCCTCAAGCCCAAGTGCTTAAACCAGAATGAATACACTTTTAGAATAACAGACACTGAGCCCTCAATCAGCAGTTCCCAACTTAGAAGGATGTAAGCTACCTGCTCTGCCACTACAGTGCAGACCACAAACCTTCCTAATGTAAAACTGGTCTGAAGCCGAGGTGCTTAAACTAAAAGGCTTACAATGAGTTACACCAAGCAGTAATAAATACAACTGAGTACTTTTAAGATGACGCAAAAGCAAAATAAAGTAGGAAAAAACACAAATACAGTAAAAGCAGATAAATAGATAATTTTTTTTTTTTTTTTCCTTTGGAAAGAGAGAAAGGAAAGAGAGAAAGGAGTAGCAGAAACTAAGCTGATTGGCCTTCTCAAATGCTCTCCCTGTACTGGGTAGAATGAGGTAATGACACTAGACTGGGAGGAGGGTCCCAGATCAAATTTACACTAGGGGCGGGCAACTGCAAAGCCACCAACTATAAAAACACTATACCAACAGAGAGGAGTGGGAAACAAACTGCAGAAATGATTCTCACAGCTGAAAAGCGGCAATGAGCCTTTAAATGAAAGTTTTAAACAGCTAAAGAAAAAAGAGTTTAACTGCAAAAAGTTATAAGAAACAAACAACCCAACAGATGCTTAATAAAAGTGGACAATTTCCAGTTAATACCTCACACACAGTGAAACTAGCTAGAAAAATACACAGTACACAAAGTGGTATAAATAACAAAGAAATAACGATCAAAATAAACAAAAAACAGGATACTTAATGTTATATATTATAGCTACGAGTTTGCTGAGTGTCCTTCCTTCGATTAGCTCACTGGAAAATGGCTGAACACTCACAGCTGACCTTCTTAGGTAACAGAAAGTTGAAACCTGAGACAGCTTTTAAGAAAGAAATCTCAAAAGAACCAATGAGGTGCTTAGTCTAAGCTGTAGTCCAGGAGACCTCAGTCAGCCAATGACCTCAAACAATTCTCTCTCACTGAAATGCCTGATGGCTTTGGCTAAAACAAGATGTCCCTGAATTATGTGCTCAGACACAGCCTCCACAAACACTAGGCCCAAATACAAGCCTGAATATGGAAATGCTACAAATATCCCCACTATTAGAACAAACGCAGAAATGTTACTCACAGCTGAAAACAGCAGTGAGCCTTTAAATGAAAGATTTAAACAGCTAAAGGAGCCACTAGAAAAAGAGTTTAACTGCAACAAGTTATCATAAACAAACAACCCAACAGATGCTTAATAAAAGTGGACAATTTCCAGTTAATACCTCACACACAGTGAAACTAGGTAGAAAAATACACAGTACACAAAGTGCTATAAATAACAAAGAAATAAAAACAAAATAAACAAAAACAGGATACTTAATGTTATATATTGTAGTCGAGTTTGCTGAGTGTCCTTCCTTGATCAGCTCGGTGTAAAATGGCAGAATACTCACAAGTGAGCTTCTTAGGTAACAGAAAGTTGAAACCTGAGACAGCTTTTAAGAAAGAAATCTCAAAAGAACCAATGAGGTGCCTAGTCTAAGCTGTAGTCCAGGAGACCTCAGTCAGCCAATGACCTCAAACAATTCTCTCTCACTGAAATGCCTGATGGCTTTGGCTAAAACAAGATGTCCCTGAATTATGTGCTCAGCCACAGCCTCCACTAACACTAGGCCCAGATACAAGCCTGAATATGGAAATGCTACAAATATCCCCACTACTTAGAACAAAATGCAGAAATGTTACTCACAGCTGAAAAGCAGCAGTGAGCCTTTAAATTAAAGTTTTAAACAGCTAAAGGAGCCACTAGAAAAAAAGAGTTTAACTGCAACAAGTTATCATAAACAAACAGCCAAACAGATGCTTAATAAGAGTGGACAATTTCCAGTTAATACCTCACACACAGTGAAACTAGCTAGAAAAAATACACAGTACACAAAGTGCTATAAACAACAAAGAAATAAAGAACAAAATAAACAAAAAACAGGATACTTAATGTTATATATTGTAGCCCCGAGTTTGCTGAGTGTCCTTCCTTTGATCAGCTCACTGTAAAATGGCTGAACACTCACAACTGAGCTTCTTAGGTAACAGAAAGTTGAAACCTGAGACAGCTTTTAAGAAAGAAATCTCAAAAGAACCAATGAGGTGCTTAGTCTAAGCTGTAGTCCAGGAGACCTCAGTCAGCCAAGACCTCAAACAATTTCTCTCAGAAAACCTGATCTTTGGCTAAACAAGATTCCCTGAATTATTCAGACAACAGTACAAACACTGGCCAAATACAAGCTGAATATAATGCTACAAATATCCCCACTACTTAAACAAAGAAATGTTACCACAGCTGAGCAGCAGTGAGCCTTTAAATGAAAGTTTTAAACAGCTAAAGGAGCCACTAGAAAAAAAGTTTAACTGCAACAAGTTATCATAAACAAACAACCCAACAGATGCTTAATGAGTGGAAAATTTTCCCTGAAATTAAAAAAAGTGCTCAGTTACATCACAAAGCCTCCAAAAAAAACACTTAAAAAATGCCCAAATAACCCTAGCCTGAAAAATAAAGAGGCCCTCTCTATTAAATGTGTTTTAAAATGGTTAGCATACAATAGGTAGAGATAAGGTTGTTTATGTCATTATTGTAAATATTAGGTTTATGATTATTGATTATATATTATCACAGTAATTGAGTTATAGATTTGACTATATAACTCAAGATTAGGTTAATAACAATATACAAATTTATAAAAATTTAACATTAAATGTTTTTTATTTTTGTAAACTTGTTTATCATTCTTGCTTTAATTAAGGAAGTAAGAATAGGTAATGTACGGACTTAGTGAGATCTGGATATAATTTTGCATATAATTAGTATAATGCATGCATATTATTATCAATAATATGGAGCATTGTTATAGAAGTATATTTAATATTAAGCACAATGTCCCTTTATACTATTGTCAGCCTGGGGGCGTAAAGTGTAGAAGGACTTTCCCTTGCATTTACTTTTGTGATAGTAAATATAATGACAGTCTGCCGTAATCCAAGAGTATGCACATAGGTTAGTTTAATACAAGCACGACACGCATTAATGCTTTTTAAAAAATTGTTGTGGTTTTAAATACATGTATTCTTTTAGATGGTAACAGTGCAAGAAAACTATGTAGGTAGCGATCTTACTTTAAGGTCGCTACGGTAACTAAACAGATGGAAAGATGCACTTTAATGTTATTGGACATATCTTATGCCTAAAGGCATAAATGTAGGTCATTGTATGTTCTGCTGTGTAATCTGATGAAGGTGGGTTATTTCACCCGCCGAAAGCGCTAATTTTACTTTTGTGGTAATATTAAATCTTTTTATTATACGAGCTCTCTCTTATTGTGTTCCTGACCGCCTTGGACTTCATTAGTTTATTTTTAGATTAATTTAGGCATGGTCAGAAAGGGTTCTAGGGTCGTTGTAATAGTTTATTGCACATTTTGAGAAACTTGTTGAAATTAAGAAAAAGTCTGTTCTAGACCATGATTTATATGAGGCTGAATAAACTGTAAACTTACTGATTGCAGTGTCACTTCTATATAACTCAAATTGATCAAATATATTAAAATCATCCATTAGTTCAGTTATAAGCTTAGAGAGACCAGAAGATTGATTGTTTATCTTGTTCATCCTATCTAGTTCAGGTCTGATAGTTATATTCCAATACCCACCTAATAAGTATAGATGGTTTGGCAATTTTTCTAAAATTCTGTAAATTTCGTATATGAAAAAAGTCTGGTAAGATTAAAATGTCTTTATTGAAGCATGGGAGGGAGCATGTTAGGTAACACCACCTACCATTAGGATCAGAATCACTTGATATTATGGTGCCTTTAAAAGAGTCTTTGACAATTATTGATACAATAGTAGAATAACCTGTGGCAATTATTAGCTTTATCTATTTCTTTTTTAAATCCTTCTCCCAATGGACTTTATTCATATGGTCTCTTAGACAAGTGATGTCTCGGCCTTTGATTTGTAAATTAAATGTAGAATTAAGTTATTTTTCTTATTATTTTCCAGCCCTTTAACACTCCAAGATTCCAATGATACCATTAAATCATTATTCTAACCATTGTTAGTTGCTGATACACTGATACACTGAGTAAAGGGGAAAGCAGACATTATAGAGGAATGTAAATGCCATTCTGGTATATGTTGTGAGAATTCTTAATAGAAGATAGATGTGACTGTAAGGTGTAAGAGTGACAACCCCCTCCCTCAGACCACCCCCATGCATATCCACGACCTACTATTATCTGAAAGAGGTGTAGGGACCATATTTACAAACCTAACTATTATACAAAATTCTACTGATATTCTAAGATCCATCAGATACTCAGCACAAAACCAAACTTCATATCCTGCATTAACTTTTTGTGGATATGTTCTAAATTATACTTTTTTTTTTTTTTGTAATCACAGTATTGTTATAAGCTGATGAGAGAGAAAATGACAGATCATCAAGTCACTCAAGCACTCAAGTCACTCATCCACAAGTACTGGTATGATTCTGTCACAGTCCATGCAAGGGTGAATGACTGAGATGTACGCTTTCAGATTATGTTTCACAGGCAGGTATAAGCCTATCCTTATGCAGCATTCTACCTACCTGAGCCTGAAAGAACCAAAGGAGGAGGTGCAGGCATCTTCATTAAAGATAAATACACCTTAAGACTGGTCAAACAGCATGACTATCTTGAGCAACTACATGTCCAATTAACTATAGGCAAAGCCCCATACCACATCATAGCTAGCTATAGGTCCCCCACCATGAAACAGGAAAAGCATACTGCATACTTGGACTTACTGGAGTAACTTGCCATACAGCCTAACACTTTATTCATGGGTGATTTTAATTATCCTGCCATCGAATGGGAAACATACATGACCACAAACATGCTGGCTCAGAGGTTCTTGAAATTTGTTAATTCAAATGCTCTAGAACAGCTAGCCAGCACATCTGCAAGAGACTCAAATGTCCTGGACATAGTCCTCAATAACAAGGGATAGCACTGCATCCCCCCATGTGATGTCCTCCTTGTTAAGGATGGACCGTAAATCATTCTCATGCGATGTAATTGTAACATCAGATACCCCATCAAGCTGAAAAATACTTAAGAATTTTTAAAAGACAAACTACCTCCTACTAACGTCATAGGTGAATATTAGGATAACTGCCCTGAAGGGCCATTTTAAGCCTCACAAATAACTCAAGATCAGAATCAAACCCTCTACCTTGTACCTATGAGGCAAGCACCTTAACTGTTATACCAAAGCCCTGATAGTATAAGAAGTTTCAAAGCCCCCTTGAACACAAATAACATGGACTCATATGCAGAAGTGTACACCAGTGCCCTATTACTTAAGCAGTTGCATAGAATCTGCTGTACCTGACTAGATTAAACCCAAGTCTTGCCAAAAAAAAAATAAAAAAAACAAGCCACCCTGGTGGATCTCTAGTGTAAACAGGCTATACAACAAGAGAAAGAATAAGAGGGAACTGGCTTTTGAGAGGAAGGAGACCCTCTCTTCTCATGTCCTCCAAAGCTAATTATGAAGCAAAAATAGCCTCCTTAGCTAAGGATAATCACAAGGCATTCTTTAACTACGTCCCAAATCTAAAAGGGAGTACCCAGCTATGTGCTGAAATGGTTTTGGATGACACCATCCATATACATCTGGAGGTAATATCCAACCTGCTAGATAACAGTTTTGGTGCAAAATGTACCCCTGCCCCTCTGGCTATCCCCTAAAGTATACCAGCCACCATTCCTCAGCCAAAAATCTCAAGAGAGCAGGTCATCTTGGCACTCTCCAAGACCAAAAACACGGCATCAGTGGGACCAGAAAACATCTCAGGTTGCCTTTTAAAAAAACTAAAACTTGACCTAGCAGACCCACTTGGATCCCTGTTTAACCACAGCCTGTGAACTGACTATGGTCAGGAGGAGTGGAGGACAGCAACAGTAATCCCTCTACAAAAAGGAGGACCATCAATCAATCCTGGTTATTATAGCCCTATAAGTTTGACTAGCTTCACCTGCAAGGCCATGGAAAGAATCATTATGGATCTTATTAGCAAGGACATAGGTAATCTCCAAACTTTGTACCCAACCCAGTTTGGATTTGTTAAAGGTAGATCATGCTTGTTAAACATGGTTGACTTCTTTGAGAAAGTTACCAAGGCCCTGGATGAGGGAACGAGGGTACCTACTGCCTAACTTGACCTAGCCAAGGCATTTGGCAGGTATTATAGAAAAACTCTCCCAGTTAGGAATTAACCACCACATTACCAGATGGCTAGCCATCCTGTACACCGACAGGATACATACTGTCAAAGTGGATTACTTCACCTCTAGCAAAAGCCCAGTCACCAGTGGCATACCACAGGGTTCTGGGCTGGGTCCCTTACTGTTCAGAATTTATTTCTCAGAAGACCAGGCAAACTTGGACAGCCTGTGGCTGACCAAGGTCGGTAACAATTGCAAATTGAGAGCAATCACTGAAGCCCCTAAAGATGTTAATATCTTGCAGACAGGGTTAATGTAGACAAATTATTGGTACCAAAGCCATAGATTAAAGCTAAATGCAAAAAACAATGCATTATTATTCCCTCTGGAAAAGCTGACATCCCTGTTAAATACATTATAGACAGTACAGCATCCTCGTAAGTGTAGCCCAGTGGTATGTGAACCGGGTACTCAAGTTGATAGCATCCTGAACTTTTACCACCATGTATCCACAGTAGTAAGGAAATCCTTCTATGTGGCACATCCTATCTCCCATTGCTAAACATCTTGAAAAATGTATTCACCTACAACTTTTTCCCTATCTTATAGACAATCACCTACTCACTCCCACACAACATGGATTCAGACCTGGCCACAACACTACCACTGCTCTCTTCTACTTTCTCAAAACTGTTAACATAGCCCGCGAATCCGGCCATATCGTATATACCCTCCTCCTAGACCTCTCAAAAGTCTTCGACACCATCTCTCATAACCTTCTCCCAACTAAGCTCTCCAATCTAAATCTATCCCCCTTCTCTCTCAACTGGTTCACCAGTTACCTGTCTAATAGACAACAAACGATAAAATGGAAAAAAAGCCACCTCCTCATTCCTCAACACCACCACAGGAATACCACAGGGTTCCATACTAGGTCCCCATCTGTTCAATATTTTCATCAATGATTTCTACCATTCAATCCCCATGCAAAACTCATCCAATATGCAGAGGATTCTACCATCATCTATTCTGCCACCTCCACCCTTACCCTCATAAAGCTAATTCAAGATACTTTTCCTACCGCTGAACAGTGGATGTTAGATAACCACCTAGCACTCAATGCCTCAAAAACTAAACTTACAATATTTACCCCTTCTAAAAAAAAACACCATAGATAAAAACTCATTCTCCATCACTAGCCAGAACAATACATCTCTTGAATTAGTACCTGTGGCTAAACTATTAGGTGTCCTCATTGTTGACCAGCTTAAGTTCGACACCCATCTACAAATAAATATAAAAAAAAAAAAACAGAAACTTGGTATGCTCTACTGCCACAATCACTACCTTACTCCCTCTACCAAGCACATTCTTTCCACCACATACCTCATCCCCTCTCTCCCATATAGTTCCCCTCTCCTCACTAACCTACAATCCTCTCTTATGATAAAACTCTCTTCCTGTTATAATAAAATTGCCAAATTGACCTCAAGCCTCAAGTCTTCTACCCATAATTGTATCACCCTATATAAACTAAACTGGTTAGAGCTGCCCAGTTATCTCACCTACATTCAACTCATTCAAGCTCACAAACTCATCTTCAGCCCCTCCCTTTCCTCTACCCTTAAAATGCACCTTCCTGAAAGACTCTTAAGATCCAACAACCAGAATCTGATTGAACTGCACAAACCTACCCATCCTCCAGGTAAAAATCTCCTGTCCTTTGCCTTAGTACGCCAATGGAACTCCCTACCACCATTCATCTGTACCACTGCTAGCTACTCTACCTTCAAAAGCTCACACCTAATATTTCTCTGGGAATACTCCTGCTCCCACCCTGCATAACCTTTTCTCACAACTCTTTCCCTCTCTGCTCTTCTCTTCCTCCCTCCCTTTCTCCTCCTCCACCTCATACTCGGCCATCCCCTCTTTCTTCTCTCTTCTTCTCCTAACTCTTCTCCCTCTGTTCATTTCTCCCCTATCTCTCATCCCTACTAACACCCTCAGGCATCCCAGGTACTTTGTGCCCTGCTGTTATATTTATACAGTAGGAACAAATATATTTGTAAATATTTACTTATGTCTTAGAACTTTTATTTGTTGATTTGTATAAATTGTATCTTTAAATGCTATGTTCTTATCTGTACTTCTGTTTTACTATGTAAACTACAACTTTGATCATGAGTATTGTCTTTATGGAGCTTTTGTCCCCAGGACTCCATTGAAAATGGGTTCTTCTTGGCCCATTGGACCATCCTGGTAAACCAACTGCAAATAAATAAATAAAATAAATAAATTATAAGTAACGGCATTGCATCTAGATTTAAGGATGTTGTAATTCCATTACATTTGGCCCTCATCAGACCAATAATTGAGTGCAATGGTCACTTTTGCATGTACCTCACCAAACACGTGCAACAATTGGAGAGACCACTGATATTTCTCACCAGGAAATTACATGGTACACAAAACAAGTCTTAAACAGAAAGGCTGAAAGTCATGTTACTGTATTCTGTCCCCTACAGGTTACTAAGGGGTGAACTGTGCCTGGCTTACAGGGCAGTCTCTGACCCAGCCCTGATGGAAATGCTACATAGTTGTAAATCAAACTGCAAGAGGGACACTTGCTCCTGGGATCTTAACCAAGCCTCTGACATGAACAAGTCATGCTGGAGAGATAGATACATTTCCCAGAGACTGCCATTTCTCTGGAACAAGCTTCCAATTCATGTGAAGCAGAGCCCCTCCCTGACCATCTTCAAACACAACAGGACAGACAAAGTCATTATTAACTACCATAGACCCTTACCTTTGTGAACTTCACCACCCAACCACCAACAAATAGGGCCAGTTATGATAAATATGGCTAGGCGTGTAAGGGCTCTGTGGCCACTAGCCTAGTAACCTCCTATGAACCTATGACGTTATCCCCTCATAGTAGGAGTTTCTTTCTGTCCCTATAAAATAACATTAAGAATGTGAAGGCATTGACTGTAAAACAAAATCATGGTACCTATAACAGCCCCCTTTCAGCACATTTTAGAATATAACAAATTAGAAAATATTGATAACCACTTGGTTTGATACAGATACACTAGTACTGCAGAAAAGTTCAAGATATGCTGAAAAACATTTTTTTTTCAGTTTTTTGGGTAAGGTTCTCCTTTAAGGTCACCTTGCAAATTCACTCTCTGACAGAAACATGTAAGGACAAGCAGAGGAATTCACATGAAATGGAAATGACAGCAAGCTATAGTGGATGAGGTAGGCAAAGCAGTGTAATAGAAAAATATTGGCATCAGGAAAACAGAAATGGCATGTAAAGGAAACACATCTGATGTTTGTAAAGTGAGTCACTGAGACGGAAGGCTGCATGGGGTTAAGTATAACGAAGAAGGTTCAATACTTACCTAGTAGGAGATCAGAACCCCAAGAGAGCAGTAATTAGAGAACTCCCAGGTGGGAATTTAAAGGGTAATCCATATCCAAGATAAGCAAGGGCAATAAAAGTAAGAAAACAACTTCATATATTTGCACAGCATCTGCCTTTAACTTTTTAAGCTTAGGTCAGTGATTCTCTGCTGCGTCTTCATTAAGCACATCTGTAAGCTTATGAACTTTGCACTAATCTGAGTTCATATTTATTTTTATGCAGAAATGTGTGCATGTGCAACAGTGCATTTTTTTTCTTGCGTGTGTATTTACATGTATATCTGCAACTGTAACTGTTAGCTTATCAAAATATCAACTGTGATTTACGCATGCAGAGAAAGAGACGAATGTTAAATTACGAGGTCAGATTGAACGAGATGCCAATAATTACCTTGGCTTTCTACAGAAGTAGTTGTATTTATTTTCAGAGATTACTTACTGACATAATGGAGATTGAAAATGTAGCTAGTATTCAGTTCCTAGGTGTTTGAGTTTCATGATTATATAAAATCAGATTATTTACTTACTGCATGGCTTGACTTGTCCAGACAGAAGAATGATTTTACTTTGGAAGTGCTGAATTTGTCAAGCTTAACAGTACTGCAGGCTGCAGACTGTGTGATATAAATGTGTGTGTGTGTGTGTGTGTGTGTGTGTGTGTGTGTGTGTGTGTGTGTGTGTGTGTGTGTGTGTGTGTGTGTGTGTGTATGTATGTATGTGTGTATACTATATCCAAAGTCTTAAAATGTGCTGTCTTGTAACCCCCAATATGGAGATTAATAACGGCATGCTATCCAATCAGTGCATGGGACTGACTATTCAGACTTGAGGGTACAATGTGAGTCTTTTCTCTTATGATTGGCATGGCTAAGCAAATCTTTGGGAAAGTTCTCAGGATCACACATAATAGGATAAGGGAAAGGCATGACACTGACAATTATGAAAAGTTGATGCTGTACTAGAAAGATGGATTGATTTCATATCTCTGAACTTGTAGACATTGAAAATAGGAACCAAGGCACTTAAGGTTGGAGGTTAGGGTGGGAGTTTGGCATAATGTATAAGGTGTTTACCTTACAGATACAAGGTGCAAGGTTTGATTCACATGGGGTATTTGGCTAGGCTTAAAATGGTCCACAAAGGCAGTTAGCCTAGTACTAATCTATGAATCTATAAGTTAGTACTGCCAGCTAATACTGTGGATATCTAATTAGCATAAAAATTTAATACAAGTAGTACATAACTCTTCCCACTTCCAGTAGGAATCTAGGATCCTGCTCATGGAGAAATAGAAATACATTACCAAAGAGATGGTGTGAAATCTGTAGACTTTAATGAACTGTATTGTAAAATTCTACCACACAAGGTTATTTATTCATGCTTCTGAAAAAAGAGATGTAAGCTGTGTGTTCTATTTCCTTAAATTATTGGTTCCACTAGTATGTTGGTCATGTAGTTTGGTTTTCTATGTACTAGAGAACTTCAGAAATTACATGTGATGAGCGGGATTCAGGAAATTGTGTGAAGGAGTAAATCAAGCTGAAAAATATGAAAATAGCTTCAAAAACAGGTAAATCCAATATTCTGCACCTGTTATTATGACTGTTGCATATTGTTGTCACTCTCTGTCCCCAGACAGTGTCATCACACTAATACTATCATAATGTCACTACTTTGTACAGTTGTTTGTAGCGAGCTGTATACATACTCTAAATGTTGTAGTTCCTATTTTATATTGTCATAGTCTGTTATCTTCAGGCAATGACTTAATGTTTGAAGACTTCAGTAAGCCAAGTATAGAATATAGCAGCTATGTAGGCTGGATGCATCGCTTATTCAAACATCCTTTCCGTTTGCACCACTGACACGGATGCCATTTCAGAACAATGTGACACAGATGCCATTTCAGAACAATGTGACACAGATGCCATTTCAGAACAATGTGTTCTGCCCATCTTGGTTGAGAAAAGAGTGAGGCTGATTTGATTCCTTAGCTAGCACATCACACTATTAAATAAAAGGAAAAACAAAATGATAAAATAAAAAAATAATAATTTGGGACCCAGTTGTTTCCCCCTTATCATTATTTTTAGTTTGTAAACCTTGCCTGTAGTAGCATTATTTTATTATTTATAATGCAAATAGATTTAATTCAGTGTTTTAGACTGAAAACTTGTAATTGTAATGGAAATGTTCTGGTACTGCATTTTAACAAAATCCACACTGGAATAGTGCGTAACAGCCACTATCCTGCCCCATGATCAGCAAGCACAAAACAGTTGTTTTAAATTTACAGAAGGGGCCCCTGTCTGAGACATGGTCCATGGCTCTGTGACATCATATATTACAGTGTCTGCAGAAGGTGATGTTCGAGGGGAAGCACAAATGCAGTACTAAATGTGTAGGTTGGATTTAACTGAGTTACACTCTCATGACTACTTGAAGAAAGATGTAACCTTACTGTTTTATTGCTGCGCCTTGCAAACCTCCTTTTACTTCTAAGGTGGTCATACTGAGCAAATTAAAGTCATCTTAGGAGAAAAAAATTCATCATTTGTTGTAACCCAGGCTTAACTATCAGAGTATAACTTCCTTGAAATGTTTATTGTGTAGCATGTAATGTTATGTAGAAACTCAGTTATACTCTAAAGCAGGTTCTGCTTTCATCCTTCCACTGTGATTGTAAGTGGTTTGCATCAGCTCATGGAAACCAGACCAAGTATGTATTGTATGTACAGTGGTGTGGCGAGAACCATTGTTGACTCACAGCAAGAGATTGTCTAGTTTGGTTCTCAGCTGGGTGCCTTCTTTGTGGAGTCTGTATGTACTCCATGTGTTCATGGAAGTTCTCTTAACGCACACTGGTTTCATCCCAGACCTCAAAGACATGCAGTTGTTGGAGTGATGACTCTAAATTGTCTATGTATGTGTCATGTAAAAACAGATCTTGACAATTTACTTCTGTTCCCTGCTTGCCTAATATACCCTGTGGATGTCAACATGTTGCTGGGATCACTATAGGAATCAGCACATTGGACAGATGAATGGTGGTGCTAATACTAGACAATGGTGTATCTGTGAAGATAATTGAGTTACCTAACTTATTTGCTTTATTTATGTATTTAATCTTAAATGCTGCTTTAAAATAATAGTAATAATAATAATACTCATTTGTTAACCAGGTAAGTCTACTGGACACACAGTCACTTTTCAGGGTGATGTTAAGTGACCTTGCTCAGTCACACAGTTTATGCAAATGAGGGCTGAAGAAATTAAACCGTGTACCACAAGAAGTTCAGCTCACAGCCCTAATCTTTGTGCCAACTGCCAGATGTATGTGTATTTGTTTACAGGGTAAGTGGATTGGTTTGTTTATCCTTTTTTGGCCACAACCTTGGCTGCTGAAAGAGTTAGTACAAACAGAATATATAAGGTATAGAATTTAATTAATATGCATCAAACAAGGAGAAATATTAACAGAACCATTTGTAAAAGCAATTAATAGATGTATTGCCAACATAATGGCCAACAGATTCAGTGCCAACTTTACCCCTCCCCCCCAAAGGACCAGTCATAATACCGGAGGAATGCCAGGCACCCAGCATTACTGCAGCACAGGTTAAAGCTGCATTGTCCAAGGCCAAGAATACAGCTTCCATGGGACCCGACAACATCCCTGGATGTGTTCTATATGAACTACAAAGTGAACTGGCACGACATCTGTGTGCCCTGTTCAATCACAGTCTCACCTCTGGCTTTGTCCCTATAGAATGGTGCACTGCTACAGTCATCCCTGTCTATAAAGGGGAAGCAACTACAGACCCTGGGAATTATTGCCCATTAGCCTGATGAGTCTGATATGTAAGGCTATGGAGCTCATCATCATGAACCTAATTAACAAGGATATAGGGAGTCTCCAAACTCTAGATCCCACACAGTTTGGTTTTGTGAAAGGTAGATCATGCCTGCTCAACCTGGTTGACTTCTTTGAGTCAGTCACTAGAGCTGTGGATGATGGCAAGGCAGTTCATACAGCCTACCTCGATCTGGCCAAGGCCTTTGATACCATTCCCCAATCAGGAATTATTGATAAACTCACCAAACTAGGTATCAACCCCTATCTAACTAGGTGGGTTGCAACTTGGCTCAGAGACAGAACAAACAGTGTGAAAGTAGTGGACTCCTAGTCAGATTGCTGACCAGTCATGAGTGGAGTCCCACAGGAATTGGTCCTGGGTCCTCTCCTATTTGGCATCTACTTCTCAGAAGTCCAGGTTAACATGGAGGGACTCTGGCTGACCAAATTCATAGACGACTGCAATCTGGGAGCCATTATTAACTCCCCAAGTGATGTAGACATCCTACAGAAGGCCTCACTGAGACCAATGACTGGTGTTGAAACCATGGCCTTAAGCTTAATAACAAATAATGCGTCATCATCCCCTTTGGGAAAAACTCAGTTCCCACTAATTACTACATTGATGGGAGCCCACTGAACACTGAAGGTGTTATAAGAGATCTGGGGACATAGGTTGACAGCAAACTCTTCTTTGGCCACAACATTGCCACTATGGTCAGAAAGTCCTTCTATGTGGCACATCTCATTACCAAGGGTTTTGCATCCAGGAAGAAAGAGGTCATTATCTCTCTCTACTCTTCCCTCATTAGGCCAATCATCAAGTATAATGCCCAATTTGGCATGTACCTCACTAGACACCTGCAACAGCAGGAGAGGCCACAAAAGTACCTCACAAAGAGGCTCCTAGGCCTTAAACACATCTCCTATACATGGACAGACTCAAAATACTCCACCTATTCTCTCTCTCATATCATCTATCAAGAGGCGATCGCTGCTTGACTTACAAAGCCATGTCTGACTCAGCTGTGTTAGAAATGCTGCATCTAAAGAAACCCCAATCCCTCTGCACCACACGCTCCAGAGACCTCAACCTCATTACCACAATAAGCAGAACATGCTAGAGGGACAGGTTCATAACCCAGAGACTGCCCATGCTCTGGAATAGACTTCCCATGCATGTCAAGCAGAACACCTCACTGGCCCTCTTCAAGAAAAATCTTGATGATTGAATGGGAAATAGAAAGTTCACCCTGAGTTTCACTCCAGTGGCTGTACTTGATAGAGGCACTGGGAACTAACATCAGGTGGCACAATGCCAAGGCATTTCTGTGGGCCAGGCTTGTAAAGGCTCCAGGGCCATTAACCTAGTATATACCTATGAACCTATGTAACCAATAGAAATATGCATTGGGCTTGAGTGAAAACTATAAATAAAAGTACCGAGTCACACATTAACATCACATTTCAACAAATGAGTTATAATTGTTTATTATACCCAGAAACATTTTATAGTAAATGGAGTTAACCATTGTCACAAAAGCAAGTACCTTACATGTTTGACGAGATCAAATGTTTAA
Organism: Protopterus annectens; assembly: GCF_019279795.1. Taxonomy (NCBI): domain Eukaryota; kingdom Metazoa; phylum Chordata; order Ceratodontiformes; family Protopteridae; genus Protopterus; species Protopterus annectens. The sequence goes on along the minus strand of NC_056729.1, from coordinate 1,355,508,548 downwards.
AGGCTTTCAATTTTATTAGGTAGGTGATTCCAAATATTTTCTTTACTTATGTGTTTCCTTTTTTGTATGCAAAGTTTTACTTTTAAACAGAGTGTCAGTGCTTATGAATGACTTTTTCACATTGAGAGCTCCGGACTAGCCAATGTCCATAGTCAGATGTGCACCCTTACTCCACACAGCCTGCATATCTCTTAACAGCCATGAGCACCTTAATGTTATTTGGTACATTTGCCTTGCCCTGCTAGTGTGTATGCTCTTAAATTACTTCATGACTACTTTTTTGTGTAAGGTGTTGCACTTTTGCCTTTTGCACACAGCACATTTCAGCAGTGTCCTTCTGCTCTGTAAGCTATATATATGCTATTCTTATGTCCACTTTGATTTCATTATTAGCATCTTACCCCACTAGTCTCTTTTCTAAAATGGTCTTAAACCCAGTGGGACCAAATATCAACACAATTAATGAATAAATAAATGAACAGAGGGTCAACATACCATAAGAGGAAAGAGGAAAGAAGCAGATGTCATCTTGCGTACCAGCTGGTATTTGTGACCCCTTGTGAGTGTAGTGGCCTCTATATGAATGCTTATTTTGCTACATTGTAAATCCAGTGCTGCCAGGTGACATTAGCAGTTAAACAGTGTGCTTTGCTCAGGATATATATGTCGTTATCTTAGGTATATGTATTGGTTGCACTTGAGACATCTAAGTGCATATGTTGTGGTTTCACTTGAGACATCTAAGTTGTCTTTGAAATACAGATATATACAGAAACTGCTGTTCCTGCTTATGTAGAAATCACATTTTTATGTCATCTTAGCCTTCTGCCTAACACAGTTATCATGTATCTGTGTATAGGCTTCATGGTGGGTAGTAAACTCTGCACAGAAGGTACACTAGTGAACCATCCTTGAGTTGTAGGCACTGTGATACAGGAACACTAACGGTAGTGCTACTGCACTTGTGAGTAGTTATGCATCAATGGTGGCTGAAGGGCTTCAGTAAGGGTAGACTGAAAGGGTTAAGAGAAGATATAATGTCAATGTAATGTGCGATGTGAATGGAGCAGAATTTTTAGCTACTGCCTGAAAACATTCACTTTGTAATAATAATCAGGATTCATCCTTAGCTATGAAGCAGTCATACATATTCACATAGCTTATTTACAGGTGTAGTTAGCATTTCAAGGACATACGAATGGACCCCACTCTGGACAGCCAGTCACAATATTCACACTGATGGGTCTGCTCCATGTGGTGTTCAGGAAGTACTCATTTCACACTATTGTTAAAAGTAAATTTAAAAAGTTATCCATTAAAAAGTTACAGATTGAATAATGATATGTGTGCATGCATGTGTATATGTGTGCATGTGCGTGTGTGCATGCGCGCGCTCGAGTGTGTGTGTGTGTGTGTGTGTGTGTGTGTGTTTGTGTTTCTGCTGGGTGAGGTCTTCTTTACATACGCTGGAAAGTTTCTGTGCTTAAGTTTGCTGAAAGTACTTGGCAGCTTAGCAGCAGTGTGACAGAATGTTTAATTGCATCATGTCAAATTAGTGTCAAATGTTTCCATGGTGGAGAAAAAGGCACTGCGTCTAAGTCTGTTGACTGACTTACTTTATGGCATTCCTGATTATGGTTAAACAGCTCTTGGTGTTTGCCATCCTCTTTTCTTGCACTTCTTTGAGCTGTTGGTGTTTTTATGCCGTTCCACTGATGTCCCCACAGTTGGATATTGACGTTTGTCTGGAACAGGTGCACTCAGTTACAGAGCTGACATCATAATTGTCTAACATTATCAAAGAGACTTATTGCACAAGGTTGTAATTTCCCCCCTGTGCAGACACTCTACACAGCTGAATTCTGTAAAATATCCACAGTTTTAAAAGGCTAATGTTATTCCCTACATATAGCTGCTTCATCTAGTGAGCCTGCTTTCTGCCCTTTCCTTTAGTGGATAATTTCACGCATCCTTAAGTGGGATGAACTTGAGGTTCTACTAGCTTGTTGCACTTGTAATGACAGTATTAAATATAGATGAACCATCTCAGCTATGAAGGGATATGTGTTGAGAGGCTTTTGCTTCCTTTGCTGTGGCATTACTGAAAGCTTGGAGGAGGGGGAGCCCATGAATATGAATGACCGTGTCACATCTGTTTTGCATCTTGCTGTTTGAAAGCAGGCTTCTTTCCAACATTCAAGCCAAGTAATGCATTTTTTAGATCGTCTCCATGCTCATAATGCAATAATGGTACATTATATTCCTTTTATCTCTGAAGTTTCTTTTTCGACTTGTTTTTATCTTCTTTTTTCTTTCTTTCTTTCCTGAAATAATCCTCTGATAGACACCCACTAGTGATGGGCTACCTCTTGCCATTATGATTCCTCATAGCTGTAACACCTTGCAGCATAAGTCTGTGCAACCTGCAAGAATGTTCTTTTAAAGCAAGATAAGAGGTTTCCTTTGTGATGTTGTTTAAAACAAAGAAACCAGCGACACATATGACAGAGAAAAACACAGCAAGGTAGTGGGAGAACACAGTGCTTCATAAGGTTTAATAATGTGTTTATGTTTGTTAAAGAGATGGGAAATTAACCCCACAAATCTTTTCCTGCCTTGACTTAGACTTGCAACAATGTTTAACATTTTCACAGCAACAACATATAACAGCAATCATTTGTTTTTACATTACAGATGTAAGGCAGCAGTTAATTGTATATGTGATCAATTCATTTAATTGCAAACCATCAGTAGCATCATCATTCAAGACTACTTAGCATTTGATTGCATCATCTTAGCAGTTTATCTCTGAAGGTTAAGGCCATGAGCTGCCAAAAATCTTTATCCTATAATCTGGGTTTGATTCCTTCATTCTACCTTTGGCTTCTTTATGACTTGCTGTGATGACATTTTGTTGTATGGACTGCACTTGCTGTGATGATATTCTAGGTAAAGGCAGTGATATTTTCACCACCCTGTTACTGGACGTGTCTACAACTTTAAGCTGTTTGTTAACTGTATTAGTACTAATGTGGTTTATTTGGCTACTTGCCTCCAATGTACTTCATTCTATGTAGGAAAGACCACGAGAAGACCAAAAGACCGTATTATTGAACATAAGTCTGAGATCAGGAGGAATAATGATAAGAATGCACTTTATAAGCACATTTTATCTTGTGGTAGTATGCATAGGTTTAAATTTAGGGTTGTAGACATGGTCCATATGTCTCTGAGAGGTGGTGATATTAATAATCTCTTAGAAGTCAAGGAATATGAATGGATTTTGAGGCTAGCTGCTGATCATCCACCTGGCCTTAATACTGCTGTTACCTTAAAGCTCATTCTACTGAGGCTACAGCAGAGTGAATTCTGATTGTAAAAACTTTCTATACGTGTCCCTTAACAATATTTTTGTGTTTTTTATTTTTATTTTTCATATGTGCTTCTATGTTACTTTTAAATTTTGTATTTTTTAAAATAATCTGTCTGTGATTTTATATGTTGTTGTCATTTGATCGGCTGGCTGCGATCACATGACTTTTCTTGGCTCCTATTTAAACTCTAATTCATGTGTTTTTGATTTTGTATTTAGCATTGAGGAAGGGTGTAGACCTGAAAGCTTTGCTGCTGCTTTTTGTATTAAAGGTTTTTCTCAATGTGGTATATTCTACTGAAACCACAAATTCAACCCAGAGGTTTCACCTGTGTCCCTCTTGGATAGGGGCAGTTGGTGCTGATTTAGATCTGCTAATAACATAAACCATATCTCTAGTCCCTAAAGGGAACAAGGGTTGAAACTGGCTAGGCTTGTAAGGGCCCTAGGGCCATTAGCCTAGTAACCTCGTATGTGCTAGGGTTATGGTAGTTTGTCTCATCTGATGGATAGGTCACTTCAATGTGATGGGAGTATGCAGAAGGGAAACCTCTGTGATATTTTTTTATCATGAAATCAGTAATTGTTAGGCTGTGAATGCAAAGTTCCTGTAATCATGGCTGCACAGGTAAAAAACATACTCTCCAAAGCCAAGAACACAGCATCCATGGGACCTGACAACATCCCAGGCTGCGTTCTTCATGAACTACAGAATGAACTGGCACCCCACCTAAGCACCATGCTCAATCATAGCCTCACCTCAGGCTTTGTGCCCACTGAATGGCACACAGTGACGGTTATCCCACTCCATAAAGGGGGAGCCACCATGGACCCTGGGAATTACCTCCCCATTAGCCTAATGAGTTTGGTCTGCAAGGCCATGGAACGTATCATTATGGAACTTATAAACAAAGACATTGGTAATCTCCATACTCTGGACCCCACCCAGTTCAGGTTTGTAAAAGGCAACCATGCCGCCTAAACATGATAGACTTCTTTGAAGAAGTCACCAAAGCTGTAGACAAGGGTAAGGTGGTTCACACAGCCTATATAGATCTCACCAAGGATTTTGACACCATCTCCCACTTTGGAATTATAGATTAACTCACTAAACTAGGTATAAATCCCTATGTCACAAGATGGGTCGCCAAATGGCTCACTGACAGAACCCACACTGTGAAAGTAGCAGACTCCAAATCAAACTTCAGACCAGTGACAAGTGGAGTACCACAGGGTTCAGTCCTGGGTCCTCTCCTGTTTGGTATCTACTTTTCTGAAGTACAGGCTAACACAGAAGGTCTTTAGCTGAAGAAGTTTGCAGAAGACTGCAAACTAGGAGCCATAATCAAAACTCCTAACAGTGTGGACATCCTACAAAAGGGCCTCACTGAGACAGATGCCTGGTGTCAAAGTCATGGCCTCAAGCTCAATGCCAAAAAGTGCATTGTCATCCCCTTTGGTAAAAACTCTGTACCCATGAGCTACCACATAGGTGGTAGTCTACTTAACACTGAAAGTGTGATAAGAGACCTTGGGACACAGGTGGACAGTAGTCTCTCCTTTGATAATCACATTGCCACAGTAGTCAGGAAATCCTTCTACGTGGCACACCTCATCACAAAATGTTTCTCATCCAAGAAAAAAGAGGCCATTGTTCCCCTCTACTTGTCACTCATTAGACCCATTATAGAGTACAATTCCCCTTTTGGTATGAACCTCACAAGACATCTACAACAACTGGAAAGTCCACAGAAATACCTTACAAAGAGGATTACCGGCCTCAAACAGATGCCCTACACAGACCGTCTCAAAAAACTTAAGCTTTACTCCATAGCATATCACCTACTCAGAGGCGATCTCTGCCTAACATACAAAGCTATGTCAAACCCAGAGCTGTTGGACATGCTCCACTTAAAGAAATCCCAATCCCTGTGAGCTACACACTCTAGGGACCTAAACCTTGTCACCACAATAAACAGAACATGCTGGAGTGATAGATTCCTGTCCCAGAGACTTCCCATACTCTGGAACAAACTACCTATCTATATCAAACAAAGCTCCTCATTAGCACTCTTCAAAAAAAATCTTGATGACTGGATGGGAAATAGGAAATTCACCCCAGGGATCACCTCTGTGGCTCTGCTCGACAGGGACACAGGAAAATAATTTTCTTGGGTGGTGAAAGCCAGGGTACCTTTTTGGCTAGGATATATAGGTCCTAGGGCCAATAGCCTAGTACTTACCTATGAACCTATGAACCTATGAGGTATTAGATACTGAGATGTGTTACTGCTCATGTGGGGAAAACAGATATTCATTTATTAAATGAATAATACAGTTATGCACCTGTCTGCCTTTTATGGTATGACTTAGGCCACAATGACAGGGAGAAATAAAACAATTGATTGTTGCCAGTCAACAAGCATGCTTTTAAGAATGTGAGGAGAACTTTGAGTACCCAGAAAAAAAAAAAAAAAAAAAACATGCAGGTACAGTTGGAACAGGCAGATTTTCATATGACTGTAACTAGTGGTCAGGACTGAATCTCAGGCCTTTGAGTGGTGGATGGAGGCTTTATCACTAAACAGCAGTACTTCCCCAAAGGATGTGGAAGTAAAAGGTGAATTAGATGTGTAGAGAGTAGGAGCAGGTGAAATAACCTATGTGATACAAAATTAAATGGAGATTTGTTATTGGACACCTATGTTACTCATGGATTTCCAGCATGTTTGTCCAGAGTTCAGTGACTGACCTTGTAGACCTTTCATCAGACCTGAGGTTTCATGTTTTGGTCAATTTAGTCAAGAGAGGTACTAAGATGTCACTTGGTTACTAGATGGTCATGGGTTGGGTGGGTTAGATAAGTGCTGAGGTCAGTGGATAGACCTGGGGAACCAAACCATGAAGTAAGAGTGTCCAGGAAGTGCATATCAGATACTTCCTTAAAGAATGAGCTCATCTCCCACTTCTGAGAAAGTTTCTTCAATTTACTGTGGGAGATTGTCATTATAGGTTCATAGGTGTGCACTAGGCTAATGGACCTGGAGCCTTTACAAGCCTAGCCCATAGAAATGCCCTGGCATTATGCCGCCTGACATTAGTTCCCAGTGCATCAGTCAAGTAGAGCCACTGGAGTGATCCCCAGGGTGAACTTTCTATTTCCCATCCACTCATCAAGACATCTCTTGAAGAGGGCCAGTGAGGTACTCTGCTTGACATGTATGGGAAGTCTATTCCAGACAATGGGCAGTCTCTGGGTTATGAACCTGTCCCTCTAGCATGTTCTGTTTATTGTGGTAATGAGGTTGAGGTCTCTGGAGTGTGTGGTACAGAAGGATTGGGATTTCTGTAGATGTAGCATTTCTAACAGAGCGGCGTCAGACATGGCTTTGTAAGTCAAGCAGAGATTGTCTCTTGGTAGACGATATGAGAGAGTGAATAGGTAAAGTTTTTTGAGTCTGTCCATGCAGGACAGGTGTTAAAGGCCTAGGATCCTCTTTGCAAGGTACTTTTGTGGCCTCTCCTGCTGTTGCAGGTGTCTAGCGAGGTACATGCCAAATGCGGCATTATACTCTATAATTGGTCTAATGAGGGAAGAGTAGAGAGAAATGATGACCTCTTTCTTCTTGGATGCAAAATTCTTGGTAATGAGATGTGCCACACAGAAGGACTTTCTGACCACAATGGCAATGTGGCGGTCGAAGGAGAGGTTGCTGTCAAACTGTGTCCCAAGATCTCTTGTAATGTCTTCAGTGTTCAGTGGGCTCCTATCGATGTGGTAATTAGTGGGAACTGAGTTTTTCCCAAAGGGGATTATGACGCATTTTTTGGCATTAAGCTTAAGGCCATTTTTTTTACACCAATCATTGGTTTCAGTGAGGCTTTTCTGTAGGACGTCTGCATCACTTGGGGAGTTAATAATGACTCCCAGCTTGCAATCATCTGCATACCTGGTCAGCCAGAGTCCCTCTGTGTTGGGCTGGACTTCTAAGAAGTAGATGCCACCAGGAGAGGACCCAGGACCGATCCCTGTGGTGCTCCACTTGTGACTGGTCGGCAGTCTGACTTGGAGTCTGGTGCTTTCACACTGTGGGTTCTATCTGTGAGCCATTTTGAAACCCACCTAGCGATATAGGGGTTGATGTCTAGTTTGGTGAGTTTATTAATAATTCCTGAGTGAGGAATGGTATCAAAGGCCTTGACCAGATTGAGGTAGGCTGTATGAACTGCATTACTTTCATCCACAGCTCTGGTGACTGACTCAAAGAGTCAACCAGGTTGAGCAGGCATGATCTAGCTTTCACAAAACCAAATTGCATGGGATCTAGAGTTTAGAGATTCACTATATCCTTGTTAATTAGGTCCATGATGATGTTTTCCATAGCCTTACATATCAGAGTCGTCAGGCTAATGGGGTGATAATTTCCAGGGTCTGTAGTTTCTCCTCCTTTATGGACAGAGATGACTGTAGCAGTGTGCCATTTGGTGGGGACAAAGCCTGAGGTGAGGCTGAACAGGCCCCCATTTCAAATATCAGTAGTTGAGGTTGTTGATGTTTCTCATGGTGATAATCTAATGACCTGATGGTGGATATCAGCAGTGATTGAAGCTGTCAAGTTAAAGGAAGCAGCATTCTATTCAGCACTAACAGGGATAGCTCCAGATCAGATAACTGATAAATACTGATATGTCTTGAAACCATCTACTCTAGCAGCCTATAAAGTGGGTGGTTAGGTATGGGTGGAAGACAGTGGAGAATGTCATCCAGATAAGGTACTGTCAAACCAGCTGAAGAATCACTGGGGTTAGAGGAGTGGGAGAAGACATTGCTCTAACTATTCTTGACAAGGTGGGTAAATAAATGCTGAACTTGACTGGGAACATCGCTGTGTAGTGGAAGGAGCATTTTGAGGAAGTCCTAATCCTCATAATTATGTCATCCTTTGAAAAGGCAGTGTGAGAAACCACTAGTGGGATTTGATCCACTTTTTTGGATGGGACCACTGTGACAGTTAAATAATTACAAGGTGATAAATGGATATTGATGGAGTGTAGCACTTTAGTGTTCTTTTTCAAATTATTTGGAAGAAGATTGGGACAGCTTGTCTGCTAGGTAAACTGGGGTGGGAGTTACTTTTTAAAAAGTTGTCCATTCCAGTTTTAAAGGAATCTTACTACACACACTTCATTGGAAGCTAGGGTTCTGGAAAGGTGATGCTGTCCAATATCATAGTCTTTAATGTAGAGTGAGTATTACAGAGTCTATCCAGGTGCTGCAGAGTGGCTCAAGCTTTGTCTTGCAAAGACATTTCAGCATTTCTAGGAATTCACCAGTATAGTCCACATATGTTTTGTAGATCTAGATAATGAATGTTAATGCAGAATGTCTTGTAGGAAGTGCTATCAAACGAAGCTGGTCCCTGGGCTGTATGTCATGTGATTCCTTTATTTGTTGAGTGAGAGCTGTGCCTATATTTCTGGCACCAAGACTGATAATTTCTAGGTATGCATAGGATACTGGCAAAACTGTGCCTTATCTCTCCACATTTTCAATATTTTCATGAATAGGATGCCACTATTCAATGATATGATCGATGAGAATTGAAGATTGCATTTTTGTTACTTTCTTACAAAGTTGTGCACTTGGAGACAATGGCAGAATAAAAAAGGTGCAATTCAAGTGGCCACCCAGGGCCCACAGCTCCAGAGGAGCCCATGGGCCCAGCAGGAGTAGGTCAGTACAGCTGTAGCTGGTTTGAATAGGGACAAAAAAGTTAAGTAAAGAAATGTGAAATTTTTTACCTAAAAATAATCAAATAAGCAGCCATAGCATTGCTGTTCAAAGCAGCCACAGCTGTAGTGACAATACTAAAGTAAAGCGATTATCACTGTGCAGTAGTAGCAGTTGTGTGAGGTAAGTTTTTTTCTTATCTAAGAAGGCAACGATGATGGCAACATGATTGCTTACAAAAGCTTTTAGTTTACAGCTTAATGCTATTTTATGCTCATATTATGACTTCTGCTGTCAAGGCTTTCTACAACCTATCAATTTTTATTAGTTGCTGCTCTATTTAACTGTTTAATATTATTCATCCCATGTTCATTTACATATTTTATTGTCAGTTACTAACCGATGTTTGGAGCTTGCTGCTTGCATTTTGTACTGACTTCACTGATAACAAATTTTGTTTTGTCTTATCTTATCCTGATTGGATTGACTGTCATCTGCAATAATTTTGGCAGGTGAGCCTTAACGGACCCTGTTTGAGCTGTTGTACAACTCTTAGAACTGTTCTAGTCCTGTGTATACTTCCAACACTCAAAATGTTCTTTGGGTCATTCTTCTATTATAAATTCTACATTGCTCTTTCTTATTCTGCTGGGACTTTTTGTCATTTAATTACTTTGTCTGGTGAGCTTCAATGAGCTGTTTTGAGTTATTGCAGAATTGTTACAACTTTTCTTGTCTGGGGAATCCTCCGAACATCCAGTGTATTCTTCAGGATGTTTTTTAATAGGCTATTTTAATGTAGTGATGTTTTTAAACCTGCAGTGGAAGTTTATTTTTTATTGCTCTTTGCACAAGCTGCTTTGATGTTTCACTACAGCTGGTTGTTGATAGGCCCCTGAGCTTGTGAGTGGTCCATCGTTTCAACTTTTGTAGGATTGTTTAAAGGAACCATCAGAATACACTATAATTATGCCATAATATGTCACTTTAAGTTTGATTTGTGGTTTACTCCTGACAGATGGAAAAGGTGCTAATTTGCATGACATACGGTAGAAGTTTGTTTCAGAGCTGAGGGATACAGTGAATATGAATCTATCATGCCAACTTGTCTTATTTATCAGCTGATGAAGGTTTACTTTCTTTAATGGGGTATTTGATGTACCATTTGTTCTGTGAAGGAATAGGAGATTAAAGAGGGTTGGATCTTTCATAGCTTGAAAAGATCGATACAGATCTCCATGGAGGAGTCTATAAGAGACAGAGTACAGGGAAAGGACTGCCAGTCTGTCCTGATAACTAAGAGTTTTGAGGCCACTGATCATTTAGTCAGGAATCTTTGAGGTCTCTCAAATTAAGTGATATGTTTACATAAATACATACTGAAAGGTACTTTATATTTAATAATGAGTATAATGTGAGATGAGTAAAGGGGAAGTAAGACATATTTGTGTGTAGTGGAGATGCCTTTCGAAATTAGATGAGCCAGATAAAAGGCATTATGAACTACCATGGAAAATAATAGTCAAATAATAAAGAATTACCAATTGAGTGCCTGGATTCCTTATATCAGTGTCTGACTGGAGGGGTGTGTCACCTATATGGTATGTGAAAATGTTATTTTTACCAAAATGAACTATGCCTCATTTTTTTAAGATTTAATTTGAGGCTATTGTCCTCGTACCAAATGTTAATATGGTCCAACCAATGTTGAAGCAATTGTGAGTCTGTTGAAGATTGAAATAACAACATTCACTTTACAGATATCTGCAAACTTAGATACCAATAGGCCAGGAGTGTTAGTGTAAAGGTCTGAGAAATACATGTCAAGTATTAGAGGGCCCAAACACTGAGCTCTGTGGCATATCACTGGTAGCTTTTGTTGCTTTAAGAAGTTGCATCTATAACTCTAACCACACGGGTTGTGTCATACAAAGAGTTAGCTATCCACTGCACAACATAAGTGTTTATATTCAGATTTACAAGAATGCCAGTAATGCATGCATGGGAAAATAGTGTCAAAGGCCTTGGCCAGGTTTGGATAATGCAGAGCTGCTATCTACTGCTTTAATTGCTTTCTTCTTCTTTTTTTTTTTTTTTTCAAAAAGAGGCAGGGCCTTTCTTTGAAAAAGACAAATTATTGAGGTCCTGGGTTAAGGTATTTTTAATGTCCAGATTAATGAGGCCTGAGATAATATGCTCCATAGATTTATGTACGAGACTAATGTAACTAATAGGTCTATAGTTACCAGAGTCAGTGGTTGGGCCACCGTTGTGTAATGGCATTACAATAGTTGTTTTCCAGGCATCAGAAGTGTAACCAGTGGAAAGGCTTTCATTAAGGTGGTTAAGAAAGGGTTCAGATAATCAGTATATATTCCTTTCATTGTTTCAGATGTATTGACTTTGGGGGAACTTTCCCCTTGCTGACTCTGCTGGAGTGTGACTATTATTTCTTTTGATTGGGCAGTATGTTTTGCTTATAGTTTATTGAACTTTTAGTTCATGCTTAGTCTTTCCACTGGTACTTCGACAGCTTCACCAGTAATGCTTAGTTATGCTGAGTTTAGAGGTTATTAATTGCATTAAAAGTTGGTTTGGAGGGAGAATCATTCCCTGATGCTTGTGAGTGCTTGTTGAACCAGGGATAGTATCAGTTCCACAATGTTGGTAATATATATTTTTTCACTATGTCTAGGTGCTGATGTTTTTTTCATTTAATATTTATTCACTGTATTTTATTTTACTTAGATTACTTGCTTATTAACTTATTTTATTACAATATATTTTATTTTATTGTTACATCAACATACTTGTGCATCTTTTATCATTTTTTGTGAAAAAGTTCAGGGTTTTAGCTCAAGAGTAAAGCTGAAGTTGCAGCTGAAGGTAGTCCTGGCAAGCAACTAAATATGGGCAGTTGATGCCTTTGCAGGACATGTACTTTGCTGTGGAGGCTGGCAAGCAATTTTGTGTTTGTGTACAAGAAATGACTATGTGACCATTATTTTATTTTATGTTTTTATTTTTTATAGTCAGATATCTGAGATATACACAAAGTAACACTAATTACTGAGTACACGGGCTATCCATATATGAAAATGACTAACTGCTGTCATTTACTCATTATTCTGGCTTTGCAGGACAAATGAGATTTTTTTGAAACAAGTTAGGGTACTTTACTGTGGAAACAAGTTAAAATACATTTATTGAAGACATTATTTTTCATCACATTTAAATGTCTAAAGTACATACAGTCAACAAAGTTGATATTGATGCTGGGTGGGATTGGGATTAAATTAATTTAGATTTATTTTGCTTGCTTATCTTAAACAGACATTAATCTGGCTTTCCAAGACCAGTGTGCATTGTATGAAGTGAATTTGTTAAACTTTAAATACTTTACTGTGGCCATTATTGGGGCGGCCACAATGGTGCCGCAGTTAGCATTACTGCCTCACAGCAAGAGGTTCTCCGGTTCGGTTCTTGGCTGGGGTGGCTTCTGTGTGGAGTCTGCATGTCCTCCCTGTGGTCACGTGGGTTTCCTCTGGGTGCTTCGGTTTCTTCCCACATTCCAAAGACATGCAGTAGGTGGATTGGACACTCTAAATTGGCCTTAGGTGTGCATGTGTGTGTGTGTGTGTGTGTGTGTGTGTGTGTGTGTGTGTGTGTGTGTGTGTGTGTACCTTCTGTGGAAGGTTGGGTACTGGGCTGGCAACTCGACACCGTAAAACTCCACTGCCAATCATGAGTGGACAGATGATCCGCTGTGGTGACCCCTAACCAGGAAAAGCCAAAAGAAGAAGAAGATTATGGCCATTATTTCTGTCAAAATCAGATGTTTGAGGTTTATGCTATTAGCAAAGTGACTAACTTCTAGGCAGGATTGAGGGGGAATCTGTCTGTGGATGAATGTAACTTACCTCTTCTCATCTACTTATTCTAAACAGTCATTAGTCTAGCCTTGCAGGACTAGAGTGAATTTCTGTGAAGTAAGTTGTAATACTTTGCTATGTGTACTGTGGCTTATGTGAATCAAACTTGAAATACATTACTTTGGCAATTATTATTATTATTATTATTATTATTATTATTATTATTATTATTTTACTATTATCACAATCAGACATCTGAGGTGCATATTTGCTGATTAGGAGTCTGCAATGAAAATGACTGCCCTGCTGTCATGACCAAGTTAAACAGTGATTAATCTGACTTTGCAAGGCTACTATGTATTTGTATAAAGCAATGGAATACTTTACTTATTCACGATCAAACATACAAGGTGCATGGAATCAGAAGTGGCTGCGATTGATGGGCATGAATGCTACTAGATTATAATGACAGCAGTTTGAGTGACCTTTTATTGTTGAAATGTTCTGAAAAATGTAATTCTGTTATTATTTGTCAGTACATTTTGTTTCATTTCTTGACTACTACCTTCACCAGCATTGCCTATTTTTGGATCTGTTTTGCAGCTAGTGTTTCATTGGTATTTGTTTGGATTTCTAGCTGTTTTTCTTCAAGTTGTTATACTAGTTAATTTTTTGATTTATCTCTCAATTGTCAGGATTGTTGAAGAATGTCCAGATTTTTCCCTTGTATTTTTGGTTTGTTCCTTATCAAATGTATAGCTTTCTGTCAAATCATTGAGGAATGAAGTCACTAAACAATGACAGACATTTGAGTTATAGACATCATATCTTCAGAAATGCAAGTTAAAGCAGAAACTGTTAGTGTAAAAACTTTCTAAGTTTATAAGAGCAGTACTGAAAATCTGTCCCAGAATTTGAGACTTTGTCGCCCCATCCCATTATTTTACCTTTGTCAAGATTTCTTGCACTGCTAACAGGTTTAGAGGTAGCTTTCTTGATAAAAATATGTTAAAGAGTACTGAATTGTATTGCTTTATTAAACAATATATATATTTATATATGGTTTACTATCAAAAGCTTGAAATGCATTTTGTCGAATGCCAGGTGATGGAAAGTACAGTTTCAAAGCTGCACAATGCCGATCCCAAATGCAATAAATCCATGATAACGAATGTAAAGCATGATTCTATAGTATGAGTTCTGCATTCTGAATGGAGATCACGATACAGTGAGGATCAGGGAATTAACTCTTTTCCTCACTGTAGTGCAATCTCAGAGTTGGTAAATACAATTTGCAGGGGGTGTGGGGGTGTGCAGCCCCCCACATGGGAGAGTAGGGGGGCTTGCCCCCTTGCAAAATGTGAACACTAACATGGACTTTTGAATCTGAATGTTTGAAGTTTTGAATGGGGATATTGCTGTTATCATTTCTGATATTTAGTACAAAATGGTGAGCACATTTCAGTTCAGCAGTGTGAATAAATGCACAACTGCCATTCTGAATTTTGATAGTAAACCTATATAGATACATAAATATATATATATATATATATATATATATATATATATATATATATATGTGTGTGTGTGTTGTTTTTCTTTCGGCTTTTCCCAGTTAGGGGTTGCCACAGCAGAACTCCGGTCTGCTAATGATTGGCAGTCAATTTTTATGGTGCCGAGGTGCCAGCCCAATGCCCAACCTTCAACAAAGGCATGCCCTTTCATGTATGTCTTTTGAACACCACTCAACCGCGTGGAGGACATGCGGACTCCACACAGAAGGTGCTCCAGCCGAGAATCAAATGGGAGAACCTCTTTCTGTAAGGCCACAACGCTACCGCTGCATCACCGCAGCTTCTATATATATATATATATATGTGTGTGTGTGTGTGTGTGTGTGTGTGTGTGTGTGTACACAGCATTTAAAACAATCTGGTAAGTAGGTCTAGATTTGAAATATTCAGGAAGGTGAGTACAAAAGAACATGCACATTTATGCCTGATCCTGTAAAAAATGTGTGTGTGGGAGGGACCCATGTTTTGAAAACTTCCCAGAGCCCAAGGTTCACTTAATCTGCCACAGAGTGGAGAGGGTCACTGCTAAATGTGAAAGGGGGTGAGATTAAAATCAGCATTTCTGAATCAAAAGTCATGGCTGTCTGCCAGAAAGAGTGACTTGCTGTCCATGAGTCAGAGGGAAGCAGCTACCTCAAGTAGAGGGATTTAAGTACCCTGGAAGACTATTCATGACTGAGTTCAGCAGGATGAATTAATTGGCCCATGCATTGGTACAGCAGTAGGAGTACTAGAGGTGCTATAGTGAGCTGTGGTACTGAAACAAAAGCTAAGTTATACGGAGGAACTCTCAGATTTTCAGGAAATCTATGTCTTTACTTTCACCCAGGACTACACACTTTGGGTAGTAGCCAAAAGGATGATAACATGATTACAAGAAGCATAATTAAGATGTGGGGTTAGGGTCACTGACTGTAACAGACAAGCCTGGAATTCTGGGAGGATAATGGAATACAGGTAGAGTAGAAATACTGCTCCTCTGGGGTGAAAGCAATCATCTCAGGTGGTATGGTCCTAGTGAAGATGCCCCTGGACACATCTTTGAGAAGGCTTAGCAGACTTAGACAAGTGGTATGAAGGCCTGAGCCAGACACTGGACATAGTAGATAGATTCTTTCACTCAGAATGCCCAGGACCCTGCAAGATGATCTGGGGGGGGGGTGTTGCTGGAGATAGGGATGTATGATCTTCTCTTGTCATATATAAATGAATAAAGTATTTCAGATAATGGAGTAAGCTTCTAAAAATATGTAGCAGGCAGTTTGGGCATCCATATATTTAAAAGTTTGGAGGCAGAATGATTCCCTGGTGCTTGTAACTGCTTATTGAGTTAGTATTGTTGCCACAATGCTGGTAACAAATTATTTTTTCACCGTGTGTGGGTGCTGGTATTTTTCTTTACTTTACACTCACAGATATATATATATATATATATATATATATATATATATATATATATATATATATATATATATATATATATATAAATATATATAGTATATATGTTAACCAGATAAACCCATTAGCCAAAACCACTTTTTTCTGGACTGACCCAAGTAACTATCTTATTAAATGACTTGTTCAGTCTCACAATAGGTAAATGGAGTTCCTGGGAATCAAACTCAGGGCAGCAGGGCAAAGTTGGTCATTGCTCATATCCTTAATCCTCTGTGCACTAGCCTGCTAGACGGGTTGCTAACACACCGATTCTTATGAGGAGTAGAAGCTAGATAGCTGGCTTTGCAGATCTAGTAGACACTGATTTCCACTTGGTGCTCTCTGACCGTTTATCATTCTGTATAATTGGCAGTGCTTAAAGAACAGCAATTTCTCAGCTTTCTTGCTTCCTGACATTATGATTTTTGGACTGTGTTTGAACAATTTTGTACACTGAATTACTTTTGACCTTTGGTACTTCATATATCCCAGGGTTAATAGCTAAAGGGTGACAAACAAGTTCATGTATATGGCTGGCTGATTATCTGAAAGGGTTATTATTTACAGTTTGATGCACGAACATTACTTTCCTCTCTACTGCCTTACTGCTACCCAAGAGCAAAATAAGCCACTGACATTTTCATTTCTCCTCTTACTAGAATGAGAGAGTTGTCACTCAGACGTCACAACTGATTTAACTACTAGACTTATTAAACCGGCTGTAGTATGCACTTTCTGCCACTGAAGTTATAGAAACATTCTTGTACATTTATACATTTATATGGATGATATCTCTTCTCTGTATAGTACTGGTAGGATTCTTTATAATA